>NW_024750713.1:622500-672500 GCF_018991925.1 Homarus americanus
GTCAGGTCATCATACCAATGGTCCGGATTGGGGAGTGGAAAAGTTGTTTCAGTCGGTTAATTATTTTCACTATTTAAGTTGGTTAAAAATATTCCAAAACAAATCTTAAAAATTCAGACAACACTTTTAAGGTAACGAGATAGAAGATGTTTTCAAAATCACTTATAACATATCAACTCAAACGTCACTTAACATCACGACACAAAACATCACTGGCCATGAAGCTCCTCCCTCGTCACCAGGTCGCAGCTTACCTCGGAGATCCTCATACTGTGGCGTCAGGCAAGTGAGTGTCGTCAACCCTACGCGCAACCCAGGCTTTATACCAACACCCACCCAGCCAACGCCTACTGGTGCCTTCAAGACTCCGCCAAGGTGACCAGAAAAAAAGAAAAGGAAATCATTTAGTCTCTGGCTGCATCACATAAATATTTCATAAACAAAACTGTATTACCCATAGTTCGAGAAGGTATTCCAGGAGTGTATTTAGAGGAAGATAAATGGTTCTAGGGGCAATGTGGGTTGGGTTACGTTAGGTTAAGATTAGGTTAGGTTAGGTTTCTTCTGGCCTGAGTTAATGGTAAAGTGTTGCACCTTAAGTGGTCGCAGAACATCCCCTGGAGAGACGCCAGCCACCTCTTAGTGTACGCGGGAGAAAAACACACAACGAGAAGCTGACACAAGAGAGAGTATCCGGCCGGGTGAAAAGTCGACTCGGGAGTGGGTTTTTTTCCCTCGGTTTTATGGACTACCGGAGTGGCTGTTGACTGCATCTGTATCCGGAATAGTCATGAGGGGGGTGAGAGTATGAGGTGCACTGGGTGTTAGTTATGTGGGGGTGAGAGTATGAGGTGCACTGGATGTTAGTTATGAGGGGGGTGAGAGTATGAGTGCACTGGGTGTTAGTTATGAGGGGGTGAGAGTATGAGGTGAACTGGGATGTTAGTTATGAGGGGGGTGAGAGTATGAGGTGCACTGGGTGTTAGTGTGAGGGGGTGAGAGTATGAGGTGAACTGGGTGTTAGTTATGAGGGGGTGAGAGTATGAGGTGCACTGGATGTTAGTTATGAGGGGGTGAGAGTATGAGGTGAACTGGGTGTTAGTTATGAGGGGGTGAGAGTATGAGGTGCACTGGGTGTTAGTTATGAGGGGGTGAGAGTATGAGGTGAACTGGGTGTTAGTTATGAGGGGGTGAGAGTATGAGGTGCACTGGATGTTAGTTATGAGGGGGTGAGAGTATGAGGTGAACTGGGTGTTAGTTATGAGGGGGTGAGAGTATGAGGTGCACTGGGTGTTAGTTATGAGGGGGTGAGAGTATGAGGTGAACTGGGTGTTAGTTATGAGGGGGTGTGGGTGGTAGTAATGGTGGTAGTGTTGGTAGCAGTGATGATGGTAGTAGTAGTTGTGGTGATGGTGGTGGTAGTAGTTGTGGTGATGGTGGTGGTAGTAGTTGTGTTGGTTGTAGTGATAGTAGTGGTGGTGATGAATGGTTGTGGTGGGGACAGACAGGCAGGGATGTGGTCAAGGTGTGGCTGTCTGGTCTGGGTGGTACAGTAAAGGGAGGTCAGATAGTCAACACGTCATTATTTCTCCGAGGTTTAAGTCGACCAACATTTTTTAAAGACTTATAATAACCTTAAGATTAACCACTTCACGCTAGCCTAGCCTAACCCAACCTAACCTAACCTAACCTAACCTAACCTAACCTAATGCAAACGTACACTGTTAGAAAATTCAGTATTTTTTACATGTTTCATTCTGTATCTCCGACCAGGAAAACGTAGTAATTTGAATTACTTTTTTTGTCCTGCAAAATATTTCAGACACTCTCTTTCTCTTTTTCAATTTGTTTAATTATCAATATAAACTGACATTTTATCATACTATATACACTTCATGATGCATAGAACATTTAAAATCGTATGTTAATGCTGTTTATTATGTAATGACTGAATATGTGGTTGGCGGTTGTTTGCGGTTCACGTTCGTCGGATGTCCGTGTTTGTTTACATTATTTCAAGGAGGCGCATCACTCGTTGAAACGGAAGGTCAGTGTTTTCCCTCTTAAGTATATTCTAAGGAGACATGCCTTAGCATTATTAATCACAGTGTCTGGAGCCTTATATAATCATAGAGCCTTATAGAAAACTAATCCCAAGGTATTTAACGTAATCGGAGAATAGTGAACCTCAGCTAAAAGAAATCCTATGGCCAGGTTGAATGATTGGTCGTGCTCCACCAGGTAACCTCAGGTACAGTGTTGAGTAAGACATTGACTGCTGTAACATCCCGTAGGCGTCCTTATCAACCGCAAGTGCGTCATTACGGAGACACGCCGCACGCGCCCTCATCAATCGTACGCTTGTAGTAGGAGGGGAGGAGGGGGGGGGGTACAGTGGAATCTCTATTTAACGAACTGTATGGTGAGGAAAGTCCGTTATATCAAGGGTCCGTTAAATGTGAAACCTCCACCCCTTATTTGTTGATTGGTAAACGCGGAGATGTATATAGCGAACCAAGACTGTGTGTGTAATAACAATAATTTAGCTATTTGGTCTTTGTAATGCTTGTTTAAAAAAGTGAAACTCGTTCATCAGAGTAAAACAACTTAAGTGCCTGTCTGTGTGTCTGCCGGGATGACTGAACTATAGTCTTTTGGTTAGGTTGGACCATCCACCTTCACCACCACTACCACCGCAGCCTCCTACACTGACCGCCAAGCCTCCCCTCCCCTCCCATCACATTCCCTCACATATTCTCCCCATCCCTCCCCTCTCCATCTCATCCCTCTCATCCCCCCTCTCATCATCTCCCCCTCTCATAATATCCCCTCTCATCTCAACCCTCCCCCCCCAGTCACCCACAAAAGTCCCCCTGAACCACGAACCCACGAGAAATTCAGAACTCACGAACCCGAAGCATATATGCACAGAATAACGCACCAACTTACTGCTTCGGGGTTCACGAGTCTGAATCTCTCGGGGGTTCGTGTGGGTGACGGTACTAAGGTGACCGAGACAGATGCCTCCAGGCGGCCACACTTGGGTGAGGCTGTGCAGCTCTTCCCCAAGGTCACTGGTCACCCAATCACAGATAACGAGGTGGTTTGTGGTGGTTTGTGGGTAACAAGTGGAGGGAGATGAGGAGAGTGATGGAGGAGCTCTGTTGGGGGGGGGGGGTCATTAGGGTGGTGTTGTGGTTAGGTGAGATATTTTCTGTGGCTTGTGTATATTTGGGTGGTGATGGAGGAGGGCGGCGATGATGGTAGAGACTCATGGTAGAGGTTATGGTAGAGACTCATGGCAGAGGTTATGGTAGAGACTCATGGTAGAGGTTATGGTAGAGACTCATGGTAGAGGTTATGGTAGAGACTCATGGTAGAGTTATTGGAGGGGTTATGGTAGAGACTCAGGTTATGGTAGAGACTCATGGTATGGTAGAGACTCATGGTAGAGGTTATGGTAGAGACTCATGGTAGTGGTTATGGTAGAGACTCATGAGGAGGTTATGGTAGAGACTCAAGGGACTCATGTAGAGGGTGAGATGGTAGGACTCATGGTAGAGGTTACTTTAAGGACATATATAACCTGTCTGAGAAATAAATGAGAAATAACTAAAGCATGTGGACGGTGAGAGACACGTTAAGTTAGATGGTGGTGGTGGTGTGTGGTGTGGTGGTGGTGGTGTGTGGTGTGGTGGTGGTGGTGGTGGTCAGTGTGGTGGTGGTGGTGGTGTGGGGTGGTGGTGGTGGTGGTGTGGTGGTGGTGGTGGTGGTGGTGGTGGTGGTGGTGGTCAGTGTGGTGGTGGTGTGTGGTGGTGGTGGTGGTGGTCAGTGTGGTGGTGGTGTGGTCAGTGGTGGTGGTGGTGGTGGTGGTCAGTGTGGTGGTCAGTGGTGGGGGTGGTGGTGGTGGTGGTGGTGGTGGTGGTGGTGGTGGTGGTGGTGGTGGTGGTGGTGGTGGTGGTGGTCAGTGTGGTGGTCAGTGTGGTGGTGGTGGTGGTGGTCAGTGAACACGCTTCTTCTATGACCAAGAGATTCGCCTCATCTTATTTCACCTGAATATTAACCACCCCGACGGTAACCAAATTTAACCTAATTTATCATAACCTACAGGTAGTGTCAGGGTGGTTAATCTTCAGGTGGACTAAGCTGGGGGCAGAATCTTCAGGTGATTTGCATTATTATTATTATTATTATTATTATTATTATTATTATTATTATTATTATTATTATTATTATTATTAGTAGTAGTAGTAGTAGTAGTAGTAGTAGTATTTCCTAGAATTAATTAATGTTGGAGTACTACGTTCCTCGGATGTTTATGAAAATACAGTAATTAAGAAGTTATTACCAGTGACACTGACTAACACGGCGCCTCTCGCAGCCGCTGAGGGCACTAAAGCAGAGGGTAACGGTCGAGGTCGCCAAGTGTCGCCACAAATTACGTCTTGCCACATTATAATTGATGCTATTTTGGCTGTGGGAGGTTAGTGCGCCTCTGGTCAATGTCACGAGTCGTGTTTTGTCTTAATTAGTCGAGTGAAGTAGTGTTGTGTTGCCGCTGAACCTGTGATGAAAGGTAAGTAGTTGTGTTTCTTGTAGTGAGGTGTGTATAAAATGGAGTGTTGAGGGACTGAAGGTGTTTAATAGTGACGCAAGTTAAGGAGTCATGTAAGAATGAATTCACCTTTAAACATTTCAACACGTTTACTCACTCAACGGCACTGAGCGAGGTGATACTTTCGTTTATCTGTTTGTGTCTAATCTGTCTGTCTGTCTGTCTAATCTGTCTGTCTGTCTGTCTGTCTTTTCACACCGCAAGTCAGTCAGTAGTGTATGTTTGAGGGAAGAGATGGAAAGCTTCTTGATATATTGTCGACCATACTGTACATAACCACACGCTTGTTGGTGTGTTGAGATGGACAGATGAACAGTTAAAAGTTAAATGAGTCTGAATAGTACATGGCCTTGGGTGTGGGGTGAGTATTTGGGTCGTGTGTGTGTGTGTGATACAAGTGACATAAGATTCAATTAAGAAAGTTGTATTATTTTTTACACTAGAAGTTAAATAATCGAGTAAGACAATTTATCTTTTTAATATATAATTCTATATCACATTGTCAATAGGTCTGGGTAAGTCCCAGTCTTAATCATTATATTAGAACAGTGAGAAAAGGAGAATATACAATGAAATAGGTAAAATATAATATCTGTTTAAGTCTGTCCTCGAAATTTGAGTTCCATTTTTTCACTAAAGAAAATGGATGTTTACATTTGATGAGATACTTAACTAAAATTTGTAATGGTGTAAAAGTATTATATTACTCTGGTGTTGTACTTAAAAATATATAACAACAATTATAGAAAGAGCTTGGTGTTGGCAGGTGGGAGAGGTGGTGTTGAGAGTACCTAAATATTGTCATGTGTACATAATGGCAGCTTTTTCGTTTATCATAAGTTTACAACATTAATGGTTATGATTATATGTGGATATAAGTTTTAATTGTGTCTAGGGGCGGATCCAGTAATATCAGAAAGGGGGGTCCAAGAAATTGTGGGTACACGGCGAGCACAGCGTGTCCTCCAACTGGGGGGTTAGGGGGGCACTGTAAGACCCGGATTTTTTTTTTAAATCTGACCAATATTGTGGACATTTTTCGGTCATGTGCACTTGACATTAGGATATATTCTGAGGTCAATAGTAATTACCTTTTATTACACAAAAACGCCTGCGTACAATACTGCATTAAAGAAAAGGTATTGGAATTATCTGGTGATAAGGTGAGGTCCGGGCCTAACCTAAGTTAACCTAACCTAACTTGCCTCCACTTTACTCCTCAGATATTTAATCCAGAGATAAAAATAAAATTTAAAGTCTGGTCATATATTATAACAGTTAATGAAGGTCAAACAAGTTAAGGCTTTCGAGACTCGGGTCTGTCTCCTAACATCCCTGAGTTAAGTACAGTAGCGCGTGGACACTTAACTCGTCATCAACCGCAAATAGTGACGTTACGTTATTTTGTTTTATTAATCGAACTATTTTGGTGTTATTATCAGTATTTATAATGTGGAATACACGAGGATGAAAGTTTATGTAAGGTAATGTACAGAGGCACTTCCAAGGTAACTCCATCAGACGCAAGACAAGGTTGGCGCCCACAATGTTAGCATCAAGTGGACTGTGATTGTACCCCAGAGACCGCGAGGCCAAACAGTGTCTTTACATCTCTCCTTTTCGTAAATACCAGATAGATAATTGCTGGGAAATAATTATCTTAATGACACTTGCGATAGTTTGAAAATAATTTATAGTGTATATTAACGTTCACGATGTTTGGAGATGCGGTAAACTAGACGAGCGTTGTGAGGCGGGACGCAGGAGAGAGGTGTGACTGCAGGAGATAAGGAGGCGGTTGTCGCGTCGCTGGGGGTACCGGCTAGCTAGTGACTCTCTTACGTCATATAACAATTTCTTACACAACTTGCGGCACCCCCACGGCGCTCACTCTAGTCTACTTTCTTCAGTGTTCCTAGATGGTCTCCTTCTTGAACTCACACTCTCCCGCTGGATCTGATCAGGCAATATTGAGCATTTTTCACGCGCTAGAACTCGTTGTGACCGGCAGTAGACTAAAGAATTAATTTAAAATGGATTAATTATTATCAGGTGAACGTTTTAGTAACTATAATCCACCATATCCGTATTATATAGCGTTGTGTGTCGTCAGTCGTACATTAGATTACAGTGCGTTGGGCAGCTGTGTGATAGCCTGATTAAACTGACCTGACGATGGAAGTAAGGCCAGAAGAGGAGGAGGTGGATTGGTCGACTCTGCTGATCCCGTATAACGACACCGTCCTCCTCGTCTCGGAAAACCTCACGAAATATAATCTGAGTGAGTTTATGGGAGTTTATCGACACAGTTGTTATAATGGGCACTGTTGAATAGGGCGTAGCATCACCAGCGCTTAAGATAAACTAACCTAACCTAGTCTACCAAAACCTAACCTAGTAAAGCAAACCCTAACCTGACCTAACTAAACTTAACCTAACCAAACCTAAAGAGACCCACACACACTCAAACCGTCTCTCTCTCCCACACACAGCGGTGGCGGAGGTTGTGGCCCATGAGTACAACTGCTGCGCCGCCAACGAGGGCACCTGGACCGCCTTCTTCTGCGTCCTCTTCTCGGCCATCCTCTTCGCCATCGCCATCATCAAGTACCTCAGGTGAGACGCTTACCTTGATGACTCTACCTTGACACTATACAGGTTAGGTTAGATTATGGTATGTTATGGTAGACTAGGTTAGGTTAGGTGAGGTTAGGACAGGTTAGGTTAGGTTATCGTAGGCAAGGTCAGGTTAGGTCAGGTCAGGTCAGGTCAGGTTAGGCTATGGTAGACTAGGTTAAGTTAGGTAAGGTTACGACAGGTTAGGTCAGGTTAGGTTAGGTCAGGTCAGGTTAGGTATTAAAGCTTCTTGTCTGCTCCTACACCCTGCTGACCATTGCTCTCGTCTCTTGTTGCAGGAAACAGTCCTTAAACCCTCACGTGGTGCGGATGAACTGGAAGAAGATCTCGAAGGTCATGTATGGTAAGTGTTGACTCTGCCTGTTGTGTGTCTGTCTGTCTCTCTGTCTGTCTGTGTCTCTCTTTTTCCTGCCTATCTCTGTCTTGACTATGCCTGTTCTGTCTGTGTCTGTCTGTCTTTCTCTTTGCTATTTCCCCCCACCTCTCTCTCTCTCTCTCTCTCTCAAATAGCCTTGTGGACTCACTGAAGAAGCTGTGTTGCTCTGTTGTGTTTCTGTGTCGCAGTGTTGATTTGTTTTCCATGTTTGCTCCTATATTGACGCTTTGCTGTTGTGTATACGTGTATTAAAGGGGTGTTGCTGTGTATTGCGTATTAGAGGTGTGTTGCTGTGTGTTGCGTATTAAAGGGGTGTTGCTATGTGTTGCGTATATTGAGGCGAAATTGTCTTAATATTAGTTCTTGTCTCATTCAGGATCTGTTTTACAAAGTAGTACAAGGGTTGGGTCTACAGAGGGCGCCACCGGGTAGTACAAGTGTTAACCGCAAGATAGCGCCACTATCACCACCAACCACCATCATCTACATCACCACCACCATAACCAGCCTTCACCACCACCATTACCACCACCCACCACCATCACCAACCACCACTACCACCACAACACTCACGTTCCCTGGATGTTAAAATGAGGTGTCAGTCTCACTCTCACGATGCATCTCATTTCCATAGTTCTCAACCCGATTCCTTACTCTTACTCACTATCTCATTGTTCCTTCCTTCCTTCCTTTCTTCCTGTCATTACCTCCTAGCAACTCCCAATACCGCCATAGCAACTCCCAGTACCGTCCTAGCAACTCCCAATACCGTCATAGCAACTCCCAATACCGTCGTAGCAACTCCCAATACCGTCATAGCAACTTCCAATACCGTCGTAGCAACTCCCAGTACCTCCTAGCGTCTCTTTAGTTCCTCCTAGCATCTCCCAATACCGTCCTAGCAACTCCCAGTACCGTCTTAGCAACTCCCAGTACCGTCCTAGCAGCTCCCAGTGTCATGATCGTAATGACGGCTAGCCTGTTAAAACCTAATGATTCATATTATGCTTACACGTCCACAAAACCTTCCGAGTCCCCCAGTGGAAACGTCCTCCGTTTTCTCTGTTTCTTTGATGACGTCGTCAGATGTCGTATTTGTGTTGACCGAGTTTGTAAACTCTTTTGCATCTACCGAGACCTGTAACTCCTTTTTCACCTATGAATATCAGAGACCCTGATAATCATAGTGTTTGTAGTAAGGCACTGCGTGTTGGGACCTGCTCACCGGGATTACCACCCAAGACCTTTTGTGATCAATTTAATTCTTGCCTTTGATAGCTCAGTCAGAGCATTGTTTGTAAAGAGAATATTAGGGAATGAAACTGAGTTCGTAGTCTCAGTTTCAAACGTCAGAGTGTACAGTAACGTAATGCAGTGAAATGGTTAAGTAGGTGGAATCTGTGACCTGACGTGGGGTGGAGGGTGACGGTTCGTTTTCAACGGTCAGTAAGCGCCACGATCCTCACTCCACAGGTCCCGTCGCAGCCTAGGCCGTGTCGGTAGCGTGGATGACGCATCCACTACTCTGGGGAGATGTATGAAGACCAGTAGAATCGGTTATCTCCGTGAATCCCGACCGTCAGAAGCTCCACTACCACCTATGGACCCCATAGCTGGCCAGTCTTCCCCTAACGCTCTGCCCACGTGGTGACCCCGTATCACCAAGCCCCACAACAACTACCAGCCCCCATCATTGGTGGATGAGTACATAGCTCAGTAGGGCTATTTGGGTGGTTGTGTGATTCCACCGGGAATTATCCGAGTTTGTTGGAAGGTGCCACGTGGTGATGAGGCTCCCATGGCGGCCGCTTGAGTATTACTCTTGGGGTGTTGAGCGTTGTACTGGCAAGTGTCACTGGTTTTAATGGTGCTGTGAGAGATTATGTGTGTTATTGTGTGTGTGTACACCCAGTCGTGGTGTAAGTAAATTGAGCCTGAGGGCTAGTACAAGGATTTCCTATTTGGTGCATATAACGTCATTCTAGTAACCTTTTTGTGTTTTAATATACTATTGTATTTGTATGTTGGGTCTCTTATTCACCTGCAATATTCCCGTTGTTCTTTCCTGATGCTTGATACTATAATTACATGTACCCATGGGCCTTCCTCTCGCGTCACGCTACCTCAGGTCAGAGTATTAACGTAAAAGTTGTTATAAGAGTCCCAAGCCCTTATACCAGCGCCCCTAGCATCTCCCCGCCCCCCCAGGACAGCATGAGGTTATAGCCCAGTTTTACATAATGGAAGTTTAGAGATGCAGCGGATGTGAGCGATGACTCTCCCTTATATCTTACCCCCACGACCTGACCCCACCCCGACCTGTGGCCATAGTCTTGGACCTGACCCCGACCTGTGGCCATAGTCTTGGACCTGACCCCGACCTGTGGCCATAGTCTTGGACCTGACCCCGACCTGTGGCCATAGTCTTGGACCTGACCCCGAACTGTGGCCACAGTCTTGGACCTGAATCTTGGACCTGACTCACTGTAGGTCCTGAATCTTGGACCTGACTCCGACCTGTGGCCATAGTCTTGGACCTGACTCACCGTAGGACCTGAATATCGGATCTGACTCACAGGAGGACTTGAATTTTGGACCTGACTCAACATAGGACTTGAATCTTGGACCTGACCCCGACCTTTGGCTTTAGTCTAGGACCTTTCTCTTCCTTCTCATTCCTCCTCCCTCCTCTTCCTTTCTCCTATTTTTTCTTCTTCCATTCCCCCCTCATTCTTTCTCCTCCTCCTCCTCTTTCTTTCCTCCCCCTCCTCCTCTTCTTCCTCCTCCTCCTCCTCTTTTACCTTTTTTCATTCTTCCTCCTCCTCCTCCTCCCAGTGTCGCCCTGGTCAGTCTCTCTCATCTCAACTTTCCACCAAACTGATGCATTTTTACTCAACCTGCAAACTGTGGCGGTAACTCTGTCATACTCACGGGAGAATCAGTCACCCCCTCCCTCCCCCCGGACAAACAGACAATACTTGAGGCTGGCGGTGTGTGTGTGTGTGTGTGTGTGTGTGTGTAGGTTTAATTAAGATCAGTGTCAGGTGTTGTAATACAATCTTGTACTATACGTAGAAGGGTATGATAGGTAGTTACGTAGGTAGGTGTTTCCTTCATGGGATAGGAACTTAAAGGGAAAACAGTAACAAGATCGTAACTTAAGGGAAAAAGTAACACTGATTAAAAATTTAAAAGGGAAAAAAGGTAACTCAGGTGGTGGCATTAATGGCATTTGTAAACGAGGTGACCAGCAGGTGGCGCCCCTCGTCCCAGGTGAGTTGGTCGCCCACCTTTACCTTCTGCTGGACCTTTCTGATTCTTCTTCACTAGATACCTTTAATTTAGGTCTTGGATACACCTGTGTTTTGTGTTCCTCTCTGTCTCTCACTTGTCTCACCTGTGTACACCTGCCTTAATGTTCCTCTTAGTGTTACTCTTCTCTACCTCTCTTTTATACACACCTCCTCTTCCTCCTTCTCCTACTACTCCTTCTTTCTGTGTATATTTCTCTTGTACCCCTCCCTCGTTTCTCCTCCCTCCCTCTATACACCTACCTATCTACCCCCCTACCCCTCCCCCTCACCTACCCCTCCCCCTCACCTCTGCTCCCACGAGAATCAACCCCCTTCCTCCCTGGCCCCCGCCCCTTGGCTTGAGCACCTCCCTGAAGGCGAGGTGTTGACAGAGGCACTACTGCAGTTTGGTGGGTGAGGCTCTTCGTCTTGATCAGGGCGGTAGACTCTCTCCTCCTTCACCTTACTTCTCCCACCTCTCAACACTTCCTCCTCCATCTGTTATTATTTTGTCCTCCTGTTGTTGTTGTTGTTTCTGTCCTCCTCCTCCTCCTCCTCCTCCTCCATACTACATGTTCTTTGTAATGTAAACACCATCTGTTTATTTATTTACTTATTTAATTATCTCGATTTTTACCTTTTATCATCTTGTGCCTGTGTTATGAGAGAGAGAGAGAGAGAGAGAGAGAGAGAGAGAGAGAAAGAGGGAGAAAAAAGTAAGATTAAAGAGAGAGAGAGAGACAGACACCCCTTTCCTGGCAGCTGCTGGGTGACAAAGGGCTCGATTACTGGGCACCGACAGCCTGAAGATGTCTCATTTATACCCAACAGCTGATCTTTGTTGTGAGTCGAGGCGTTAAGACTCTCGTGAGGGAAGGTGCGGTAGGTGGTCATGTCAGTACAGGGGCGGTTGAGATGGTGTCAGTTTGTTTTTAGGTAATGACGTGACCCTCTCTCTCTCTCTTTCTCCTCTGTGCAATAGATGAAAATTACACCAATTACAGGTATTAATGACGTTATTTGTCAAGGTAATTAACAACGTCTGGGTCGGTGGTACAGATTATGTTTACAAGATGATTGGTCGTGATGTAACCAAGATAGTTGTTGTTGTTGGTTATTTATTGGATGTTTCTTAGTCTGACCTAACATAACTTAACCCATCCCAACCCAACCCATCCCATCCCAACCCAACCCAACCCATCCCATCCCAACCCATCCCAACCCAACCCATACCCATCCCAACCCAACCCATACCATACCCAACCCAACCTCATTTACACACTAATATGAGGTTAAATATGGCAAGAAAAGAGGAGAGATGAAATATATTTTTGCTCGCCTCAACTGATTTTTTTTTACTGTAGTCTTCCCTAAAAATTACTGCAGTTAATAATAAAAAATGAATAAACAGGTAAAAATGATCTGCATATTAAAGTGTGAGTGAGAGAGAGAGAGAGAGAGAGAGAGAGAGAGAGAGAGAGAGAGACGTGACCTAGTGGGTGCCAGCGTCGACTTAATCAGCTTTGTAAAGAATTATTTTATTATATTTTTCGTCCTGTGGCCTTGTGTGTGTGTGTGTGTGTGTGTGTATACATAAGACATGTAAACATCATTTAAGCACCACATAACATAATTAACACTAAACCTCACATAAATACAGGATATAAACACAAACTCACTATATGACAGATGAAACACCGAAACAACGTCTATATGAGAGGGAAATGCGTCCTTGAAGGGTGTTAGGTTAGGTTTAGGTTTAGGTTAGGTTATTTTAGGTTAGGTTAGGTTAGAGGGAGATACAAGACCCGTCCAGGAAGTGTTTAATTGTTGAGCCACAGCATCACCATCGCCACAGCCACATCATCAACACAACCACACTATCACCACCTCCACACCACGACGCCACACTATCACGACAACCACACTCACCACCTCCACGCCACACCACAGCCACACCATCAACATAACCACACCATATATCCCCCCTTGACAGATAGAAATTTTACTCCAAATCATAAATATTGTTGAAGTATTCCCTCGTGAGTGTTGCTTGAGGCCATAAAGCGGAGGTAGAGAAGTACTGAAGCATCGGGTAACGTGAGGGTAGCGTCTCAACCTCACTGTAAATAACCTGTGAATAAAAGAGTTACTTAATGGAGAGAGAGAGAGAGAGAGAGAGAGAGAGAGATTGTTTTTGTCATTACGTGAACGGGTCCTTCAGATTGGGGACAAATAATGCGGAAACTGACGAATTAATACTGTTTTCCCCTCTCCTCTCCTCCTCCCCCCCCTCCCTTCCCCTCTCCTCCTCCCCTCCCCTCCCTTCCCCTCTCCTCCTGCCCCCCCCGACATCAACCTCATCTCCTAGTGATGTAGGAGGAGGCCGTGGGTGAGGTGAGGTGAGATGAGGGAGGGTAAAGTGAGGTGAGGTGAGGGAGGGTGAAGTGAGGTGAGGGAGGGTGAAGTGAGGTGAGGTGAGGTAACACGGCTGGCAGAGGAAGCAACAGGTCCAGGAGCCGCTCACTGTACGATAACTTCTTCTAGAGGAGTGAGTGGGCGGTGGTGGTGAGAGGAGAGGGATTGAGTGGGGTTGACGGAGAGGGGGTGATGGAGGGTATGGGGGGTGATGGGGAGTATAAGGAGGGGAGTTATCATCTCTCACCCGAAAGTGACTCAATAATATTACTGTATAACTCCTCTAAAGAGACAGTTTACCTTACACCCCACCCACCCTCACCGCTTCCCCTCCCCTGACCGTCACCCTCACCACCGTCAACCCCCACCACCGTCAACCCCCACCACCGTCACCACCCCACCACCGTCACCCCTGCACCACGTCAACCCCCACCACCGTCACCCCCACCACCGTCACCACCCCACCACCGTCAACCCCCACCACTGTCACCCCTGCACCACCGTCAACCCCCCACCACCGTCAACCCCACCACCGTCACCACCCCACCACCATCAACCCCCCCCACCACCGTCACCCCCACCACCGTCAATCCCCCACCACCGTCACACCCCACCACCGTCACCACCCCACCGTCACCACCACCCCACCACCGTCACCACCACACCGTCACCCCCCACCACCGTCACCACCACACCGTCACCACCACACTTACTTATCTCGTCAACTTGAGTCAGTTTCATTGAGTTTGTGATCATGAGCCAATGTGTGTGTGTGTGTGTGTGTGTGTGTGGCCCTATTACCGCTGCCTCTATCCCCAGTCTTATAACCACTAGAGCATCAATATTCTTCTCGTACCTGGTTAGGTTAGGTTAGGTTAGAGTCATATTGTAGTTTTGATGCTGTTTTTGGATGTAAACTGTGTGCCATTGCTTAAATGAATGTGTTATATATGCCTGACCTAACCTAACCTAACCAAACCAAACCAAACCAACAGCCGTCATGAACAGTCTTGCTCCATCTCACGTTAAAGGGTAAAGCTTATAACAGTTGTGTTGTGGTCTCTCTCTCTCTTCCCTCTCTCCCTCTTCCCCTCTTTATTCCCCCCTCCTCTCTCCCTCCCTACCTGAGACACCCAACACCAGCATCAGGCAGTAGTGAAATATGGGTTGTAATACCATAGAGTTTTACACCAAACTTAACCGGACCCAACCCAACGCAACCCCACCTAGCCTAGCCTAACCTAACGCAACCCCACCTAGCCTAGCCTAACGCAACCCCACCTAGCTTGTAGCCTTAACCCAACGGGTAACTCCCCACCTAGCCTAGCCTAACCCAACGCAACCCCACCTAGCCTAGCTCAACCAATGCAACCCCACCTAGCCTAGCCTAACCCAACGCAACCCCACCTAGCCTAGCCTAACCTAACGCAACTCCCACTCCCAGCCTAGCCTTCCCAACCCAACGCAACCCTACCCTTGCCTAGCCTAACCTAACGCAACCCCCACCCAGCCTAGCCTAACCCAACGCAACCCCACCTAGCCCAGCCCAACCTAACGCAACCCCACCTAGCCTAGCCTAACCCAACGCAACCCCACCTAGCCTCAGCTTCCAACCTAACGCAACCCCACCTAGCCTAGCCTAACCCAAACGCAACCCCACCTAGCCTAGCTCTAACCTAACGCAACCCCACCTAGCCTAGCCTAACCTAACGCAACCCCACCTAGCCTAGCCTAACCTAACCTAACCTGACACTTGAGGTTTCTTAAGGGATTCTTGCGATATATTTATTTTCTTTATTTCTTTAAGCTAGGGTAGAGTCTCAGAGCTGCTTTGGCGGCCATTTTGTTGTTGTCGCGTAGAATAGTGTGGTGTCTGGTATAGAGGTGTGGCGCCTGGTACAGAGGGTGTGGCGCCTAATACAGAGAGTGTGGCGCCTGATACAGAGGGTGTGACGCCTGATACAGAGGGTGTGACACCAGATAAAGAGGATGTGGCTCAGGTGTAAGAAATGTCATGGTCTTTCACTTAATAATGTCCTTAGGTTGATTATTTAACAGATGAGTAAAAATGTCGCTTAATATTAGACGCCTGAGAGAGAGAGAGAGAGAGAGAGAGAGAGAGAGAGACCACGAAGACCATCTTTTCTTGGGAAGCTTTTTATCCTCTTGGTAACTTCTTAGAGATAAGTTGTTTTGTTGCTGGACCCTTGTACCTCTCTCTCTCTCTCTCTCTCTCTCTCTCCCCTTCCCACTTGTAGCACCCCTCACCACCTCTATCACCCCCATCCTCTACCATTGGCCGTCAGATGTACTCTAACTCACACCACGCAGGATCATACTTACTTCTTCCTCCTCTCTTCCTCCTCCTCCTCCTCCTCCTCTCTCATCTCCTCCTCCTCCTCCTCCCCTGCTGGGTCTACCTCGTGCCACCAGCATGAGTGAGCCTCAGTTGCCTGGCACACCTCATACCCGGCGCCGTCACCCTGCATCACTGTTCTCCCTCACCATCACACATTCACGTACACCAGCGCCACACGTGTTTATCTATCTCCCTCATACAGCAGTCCGTGGCACGTGTTTGGTCTCAGCCTTGTACGTGTTTGGTTTTAGTCTTGTACGTGTTTGTGATGTCCTGAGTTACTGTGCTGTTCATATTGGATTGTTTCAAGCTTTGCGTATCTCTGTGGTGTGTAATGCAGTAGGTGTTGAGTTTTGTTCCAATATGTGAAGGTAAAATGAGATTAATTAGTTCAGTAGCCACCAGGTGTTGATGAGATAACCTGTATAGTAATATCTCCTTCACCACCACCACTACTTCTTCATCACCACACTACACCTTCACCATCACTCCACCACTACCACACTTCCTCCAGCACCACAACACCTCTTCCTCCTCCACTACACCACCACTGCCTTCTAGTTTCTTCAACACCCTCCACCTCGTCTTGGGTGGCCGGGTGGGCCCCCAGACAGCGCGAGGCAACAGAGGGGACACGTGCAGCCTCCCTCGCTCTCTCTCACCCACCCTGGGACCCGACCACCATACCCCGGCCGGCCAATTATCCAACACGAAACAGAATGAAACAAAATTACTTACATACGAACAAACCAACGTGAGAGACGAATAAAAGACGAGAAAAGACGAGAAAAGAGACGAAAATATTTGAAACACTACCTGTGAATGATAAAGGCCCCTGAGACTGTGAAGCATTAGTGGGATTTTCTTCACCTGAATGGAACTTAATGAAGGAAAAGATATATACTGTATGTTAATTAGAGTGACTCGTGGCCAGCATCTGTCTCTCTCTCTGAACCAAGGAAGAGTTATAAAGGTGTTTGTGTGAACGTTAAGACACAGTTATAGTGGATAATTCTGTACTAAACATTAAGAAACACGTTACTACTGGCTGGGAAACTTTAATAAGAGGAACCTAAACGAATGATGGTGTTTGGTCATTATGGACTATTTATTAACTACTTTGGACTTTAAATTGAGTAGTTGGGTAGTTAATTATTACTCGTCTCTATAGTTTATGTGCCGCTGAAGACCCAGTTGTGTTGAGGTGAGGAGAGAGGACATACACACATGCAGTCCCTCCTCGTCTCAAGTGGTGTTGGTCGTGTCCGTCTGTGTTTGATAAATAATATGTTTAAATAAAATGATTCGTCTTAAATTATCCTAAAAAAGAATAACTATTTATCTCGTGGTCTTCCACAGTGTTGTCTGAATCACAGCATCTTGACATGAATACATAAGACACGCTGCCACCCACACGCCCGCACTGTCGCCCGCACACTGCCACCCACACGCCCGCACTGCCACCTGCACTATCTCTCACACACTACCACCCCGCCTGCACCATCACCCCACACGCCCAGCCTGCCACCCACGCCACTGCCACTTACCACCATACCATCTCCCACCTGCCTATCACCCACCCTACACTACCTCACACCCTCACTGCCCACACGCCACCTGCACCGCCCACCCCCCCCACACCCATGTACAGCCACACACCTAACACCCCTAACACCCACACCGTCAGCCCCACTTCCCACCCCTCACCCCCTCACCCCCACACCCTCACCCCACACCTCACCCATACCCCACACACACACCTCCCCTCCCACCCCTCACACACCCACACCCCTCACCCATACCCCCACACACCCCCACACCACCTAACATTAATTATGACAAACACGAGAAATAAAACAAATTAACCAAAACCTCTTCAATTTATTCCAAACTAAAGACAATATTTTCAAACTTTCTGGAGCATAAAAAACCTAAACCATATCATACATAATTACAAAATAAATAAGATACAAAATTATTCTTATTTAAAATTAGTCAAGGAAATAAGTTCTCTGTAGTGTAAGTGTTTAGGAGGAAAAATAATGGGAGAAACTGAAGGAAAGATAAGAGTCCTATATCAGTCCTATATCAGTCCTATATCAGTCCTATATCAGTCCTATATCAGCCCCATATCAGTCCTATATATCATGAGGGTTATAGGCAATTAAGTGGTGATATCTCTTCAGTATATTACATTATATATTATACAAGTTGAGAGAGATTTGATGTATGTCTTGAGCGTGAAGAAACACACACACACACACACACACACACACACACACACACACACACACACACACACCTTAGTGATGGATAAAGTTTGTTTTTTATTTACAAAGAGAAATTGCGTCTATTATTATTATTATTATTATTATTATTATTATTATTATTATTAGTAGTAGTAGTAGTAGTAGTAGGTAAATTGGATATTAATTAATAGGCAAAGTGAAGGTTATTAGTTAAAGGTTAATGGATAAGAGTAAAAGTTAAAGAATAGGTAAGTCAGGGTAATTAACAGGTAAAGGTTAATTACTAGATCAAATTACAGGTAGACTACGCACACACAAGCTGACCACAGGTGTTAGTGTCCTCAGTAATGGATGTTAGGTCCCTGAATACTAATGTGTCTCCCTAGTAAACACTCACCTGGCGGAGGGATACACAGGTGAGTGGCAGGTAGACAGGTGTTAATTAGCGGAGGGATACACAGGTGAGTGGCAGGTAGACAGGTGTTAATTGGCGGAAGTATACACAGGTGAGCGGAAGGTAGACAGGTGTTAATTAGCGGAAGGATACACAGGTGATGACAGGTGAACGGCTGGTAGTCAGGTGTTAATTAGCGGAGGGATACACAGGTATTGACAGGTGAACGGCAGGTAGACAGATGTTAATTAGCGGAAGGATACACAGGTGATGATAGGTGAGCGGCAGGTAGACAGGTGTGAATATATCAGTGGATTTACAATTTACGTAGACAGGTGTACACGAGACAGGTAATCGACAGGTAGACAAGTGTGAACATATCTATATATTTACAATTTACATAAACAGGCGTACAGTAGACAGCTATAGACAGATAAATGACATAGAGACAAGTTTACATATTTACAATTAACATACATGTATATTCATTAAGACAGGTGTACAATAGACAGCTATAGACAGAGAAGTGACATGCATATCAGGTGTTTTTGATTAGGACACCTGTACAGGGGTTAAAACTTACATAGACAGACAGACAGACACATTATATACAATTATATACAGACAGGGGAATTAGACAGTAATACTCAACAGACAAAGCAACACAGACAGTGAGACGGAAGTGACAGGGTACACAGACATTTTAACACAACAGACAAGAGAACACAGGCATGTAATATAGATGAACAGACAGACATAGCACTTAACAGACAGGTGTAGAGACAGGTGTAGAGACAGGTGTAGGAGATAACAGACAGGTGTAGAGACACAAGACCTCAGGTAATTAGTTAATCGACAGGTGGAAAAGAGTGTTTTACTTACTGTACCTGTGATGGACTTTGGACTTTATTAATTGTGGACTTATGGACTTAATTGTGATTATATTTGGACTTAATTGTGGTTATATTTGGACTTAGGACTTGGTTCTGGGATTATCTGTGGACTTTGGACTTAATTGTGGTTACGCCATAGAAATAATATTAAAAACCAGTTACATTAAAGAGAATTTACTATTAAAAACAGTACCATTATAGAGAAATAATATTAAAAACCAGTTACGTAGTGAGGATTAACATTATTAAAAATCGGTGACACTAGAGAGATTTAACATTATCAAAACTCATTAACTTACACAAAAGAGGATGAGATATTATTAAAAAAAAACAAACAATTAAGCTGTTTTTTGTAAAGGATCAGAATTATCACTCGTGGGTAGAGACACAATTGGATACATATTAGGCTGTCATCTTATGTGTCTTATGTGTTATACTGATTGATTTTGGGTTCAGGTGATATAAGGGATACAGGTGAAATAAGGGGATATTGGTGATACAGGTGATACAGGTGGCACAGGTGATATAGGTTGATACAGGTGATACAGGTGGCACAGGTGATACAGGTGATACAGGTGATGTAGGTGGCACAGGTGATACAGGTGGCACAGGTGATGTAGGTGGCACAGGTGATATAGGTGGTACAGGTGATATAGGTTGATACAGGTGATACAGGTGACACAGGTGACACGTATTATATAGATTAATTATGGTAAGATGATAGAGGTAAAGAAGACATTAATATAACCCTTAGGGCGACATAGGCCTTATATAGCCTTATAGTAGAGTTAGATATAGTGATAATTATATAACTGGTTTAATTACAGGTAAGGGAGATTAGAACAGGTAAGGGAGTTTAGAACAGGTAAGGGAGATTAGAACAGGAATGAGAGATTAGAACAGGTAAGGGAGTTTAGAACAGGTAAGGGAGATTAGAACAGGTAAGGGAGTTTAGAACAGGTAAGGGAGATTAGAACAGGTAAGGGAGATGAGAACAGGTAAGGGAGATACAAAAATATTCTTATTGAAAAATGAAAAAAAAAAGTTGTTATTTATTAATTTAATGATGTTGTAGTAGGTAGCACGGGTTGTTATTGTTAGACCCTAGAGAGTGTTATAGTGTTGTAGTTCTAGAGTTATGAGTTAAACTACCAACTGGCGTAGGTTAGCGTTAACGTTCAATAAATCTCTTTTAAATGAATAAGAAAATAATGTGAAAAAAGATGAAATGATGACCTGCATAAAATGGAATAAATTTTCAAGGTAATTTGGATAAAGGAAATTATTTTACAATTTGCATCAAGGACCTTAACCTTGACCCAGCTTGACCTTGTGTTCTTAGTAATCTCGACTATGACCAGTTAGGTTTGGTTAGGTTAGGTGGGGTGAGGCCAGGTCCAGTGCTGTGTGAATGTGTTTGTGTGTGTGTGTTTATGTGTGTTCTGTGTCCGAATCTTTGTGTGTTTGTGTCTGTGTGTGTGTGTGTGCGTATGTGTTGTTTGTGTGTCTGTATATGCAAGATAACTTTTCAATTAATTATCAGGTATGGGAGGTGTTACAGTGGCCGAGTGTTTATAAGACAGTAATATATATATTTATTTATTTATTTATTTATTTTTTCTCATGGAACGAAAGCAACAACAAATTTCTGGTGATATTTTCTCGAGAATCAAATTGGCTTGAGGAGAAGGATGAGGAAGAAGGGGGGTAGGAGGAGGAGGCGAAGGAGGTGAGGGAGAAGCAGTAAGAGGAGGAGAAATATAAGAAATAGGAGAAGGACAAGAAGGAAAAGAAGGAGGAACATTAGTATTGGAGAAGGAATAGAAGTAGTACGAGGGGAACGAAGAGGAGGAGGAGGAGGAGGAAAAGGAAGAGTAGGAGAAGGAATAGAAGAAGTAGGAGGAAAATGAACAGGAAATGGAGAAGACGAAGAAGGTGAAGCTATATATAAGGTACAGGAAGGTGTGTCTGGGGGTCATATCTGAGGACAAAATTGGGTTAAAGGAAGAGAGTGGCCCTTGATGCCCGTCCACCTGGCCAAGGGTTAGAGGGAGAGAGTGGCCCAAGGGTTAAAGGAAGAGAGTGGCCCTTGATGCCCGTCCACCTGGCCAAGGGTTAGAGGGAGAGAGTGGCCCTTGATGCCCGTCTACCTGGCCAAGGGGAGTAGTAGTTGGCCAAGCAGTAAAACTTTCGCACACCTGATATTTTTGAGTTGTCGATCATTCCTGGACACACACACACACACACACACACACACACACACACACACACACACGATGCAGGTCGTGATGTCTTACTTGAGTTTAAGTAATAATAATAATAATAATAATATTAATAATGTATTTCCTACTTACATGGTGTACGTATGTGTGAAGAGAAAGTGTGAGTATGCATGTAAGGGTAAAGTATGTGTGTATAGTTCGGTGAGAGGAATTTTATGAGTGTGTCAGGGTTATGAGGTTCTGGGGGTCATAACTCCCGAGATATTTTCAGGGTGTCCGTATGTCCGTCAGGCAAATGGCGCCCTGGCACTACCGTAGTCAATAAACCTGAACATACGCTAAAAATACATAACACACATATTCTGTATAACGTTATTCTTATTATTGAAGTAGTGTAGTTGATGTATAGGTATTGAACAGGTTAATTAAGAGAGACAAAGGATTATACACCTTGAGTATATGACCAAAAATGTGTTATAGTTTTCTTATATATTTATTGGCTTTATAAAACCTGAGGTTATAGTGAGAAGTTGTTAAGTATTGTGTCTGTAGTAGGGTTTGCATACACACATACATACATACATTCATACATACATACATACATTCATTTAATACTCACGCATTATTATTATTATTATTATTATTATTATTGAATGGAAACTCGCGTGTGTGTGTGACCTGTGTTTATCTGTTTGTCGTAGGAGGTCAGTAATGAGGTCATTCAACGTAAGGGTCACTTAGAGTGTGGGTCACTATGTCAGGGTCACCATAACTTATAAGGCTCGTGAATAATAAACCACTTCACGTGTTAAAAGTATTATCAAGTTTTATGGTCGTATGGAAGTTAATAATACTCTTGTAAAAAAATATCGTTTGATTGATAAAAACTTTCGTGAAATTAAGAGAAAAAGGTATTGTATGTTGGGTATTTTTTGTCATTTCTTTTTTCCAGTTATGAGTAAAGATAACAAGTGAGTGAATAATGACTGAAGAAAGTTATTAAGATAAGTTATTAAGATAATCCCTTGACTCACCCTGGGATGGAGAGACTTTGTTCATCGTCGTGGCTCATGGTGGGACGGTCGTCTTGAGTGTTGTTCACCTCACTGTGACGGGAGGCGGCACACCTCACGTGTCGCTCAGAGGCTACTCTACAAGGACGTCTGGGATGTGAACTTAATTGATGAGTTTATCTGACTTTTAACAAGGTCTTTGTAGAGGTAGAAGATTAACATTGTGTCGCCACGAGCCGTAGACCACCTGTGTGTGTGATCAGACTGGTTGTTGTGTTGATGAAGAGGCAAGGTTGTGTTGTGTAGACAATAAGAGCCTAGCGGCAGGTGGATGCATAAGGTTGACCTCACCCCCAGCTCTCCGCGGCACCAGCTGTGGCCCTGTGAGGCCTTCACCGCTGGCAAGGACTCGCGCCCTGCCATCCCCTTCTTGCACTCACTTCAGTCCTCATCATCCGTCAGAGAAACAATTGTGACGAAGACTGATGTATCCATTAATCTGTCAAGTGTCAAGGTGGAACTTAAAGATACAACTCCTGTTTCAAAAATCTCGAGCATTGTTCAGTTGCCGGAGTACCAAGTCAGCTGTGAGAAGAGCTTGTCCAGGACGCGGCTGTGGAGGTCTCCTATGGTGTCTTCTGTAGCTGGTTCAGGAGACGAGACGATAACCTTTTATGGTTCTTCTGACTTTCGGATAATTTTGTGCGTGATCCACCTGGGCCTCCTGCTGGGCCTCTTTATATACGTCGAGGTCACGAGAATGGTAATGGTGCCTATCACCATATTCCTCATTGTCCTCTCCCTTGTCCTCTTTGTCTTTATCCTTTTTTGCGTGTGTTTCGTGGTGTTCCTCTGATGTTGGGAGAAGGGCGGGAGCGGTCGTGCTCCCGCGAGGCGGCCGAAGGAGGCTAGCTGTAGTTGTCAGGTCTCCCACATACACCTTCGGGAGTTCCCCTCCAGTGGGAGACCTTTGTAGCCACCAAATTAATTCGTCTCCTCTACCTCGCCCCGCCCCCACCAGTAGTTACTGAGTCATGCAGCGGCTTCTATAAATAAATAAATAAATAAATATATATATATAAATAAATACATATATATATATATATATATATATATATATATATATATATATATATATATATATATATATATATATATATATATATATATATATATATATATATATATATATATATATATATATATATATATATATATATGCAAGTAAATCACTGTGGGTGCGCGTGATCCAAGTATATGCTGATAACCACAAGGAAACAAGAAAACACGAAGTTCCCAAGCGCATTCGTGTAATTCACATCTTGAGGGGTGAGTACAGACTAAGAAGTACTTGACAAGGTTAATATATACAGTAGAGGAGTGTGAGATCAAGGCCCTAGGGGACAACAGGTGTCCACACTGTTCCGGTCATAAGGCAGTGACCCTTACTAATAAAAAAAATTGACCATGCCATCTCTAAGCACAGCAGCTGTCCGTAGTCAGGTCATAGGGTAAGATGACCCAACCTTCTCACCTGGTTATAAATCTTCTCAATCACAAAATTATCCAGTTTGTACATACCATTACTCAAATTCATGTTGACAGATTCGGTATGTTTAATGAGACTGGATTCTATAATGTTCCTACTGACAATTGAATTACAAGGTAATATTGAGGAGGCATTATCCCAGTCAATGCAGTGCTTGGGAACTTCGTGTTTTCTTGTTTCCTTTTGGTTATCAGCATATACAGTATATATATATATATATATATATATATATATATATATATATATATATATATATATATATATATATATATATATATATATATATATATATATATATATATATATATATGTATATATATATATATATATATATGTATATATATAAATATTTTAATATATAAGGCCAGGTATAAAAGTGAGGTAGATGCTGAACTATGGAGAGTCACCACCGTAGATTGAAGGTGTGTACTGTAGTGAAGAGGTGACCTACTTTTCTCCTACACTACACTAGCTGCCACCCGCCTCTTATGTACCTTAAGTAAGGGAGAGATATGCTCAAGTAGACAACCAGCAGAAAGTTTAATCTTTCTATCAAGCTTTGACCACAACCCAAGCTGAAGGTGAGGGAGGAAGTCAACACTATGTAAATAAACCCAGAGGAGGGAAGCTCAGCACACTATTGTATAGTTGTGAGGAGGACGGGGAGCAGGAGGACGGGGAGCAAGAGGACGGGGAGCAGGAGGACGGGGAGCAGGAGGACGGGGAGAGCGAGGCGGTGTGTGACGACCATTGATGGTAACGACGGCTGACCTGGTTTGTGAGCTGGCCAACGTCCACACCTGCCCCACCTAGCCCTCTTGGGGGTCTGATCTACGCCTTGAGTCCCGTCTCCGTGCCCATTGGAGACGTTGGTCGTGTTATACCTGGTCTCCGTGTGGTGTGTACTTGTTCTCCACTCTGACCGTGACTTTGAACTGTCACCCACGTTTTGAAGCCTTAATCCACGCCACGTACTTGATGTCCTCCGTGTCCGTGACCTCTCCCCCCGCCCCCCCTTCATCCGTGCCGTGTTCCGTGCCCTTCATTTCCTACCTTCTGTTGGTCACACGGAGTTACGACCCCTCTGACGTGACCAACACACACTGGCGATGACTGTACGTGGGTGACAGTCACATGACACAGATGCCACGTTACAACTGTTTATATTTTGTATTAACTGGACGTTGAACCGGTATTTGTCGAGACACTGAAGACGATGAAGGAAGCAGCTTGAGGTGAGTGTGAGGTGCCACCGCTGCCAGGAAGACTTCTGTACAAACACTTGCCCGGGAGAGGAGACACCTGTAGAAGGGGTTGAAGGAGAATCGTGTGTTTGGGGTCAAGTGATAATAGTGACTATGGGAGGGGGGGGAGGGGTGAGAGTAAATGGGTAAGGTGCCCCAGGCCAGCGTGTCGCCTCCAACACAGTGAGGTGTGTGCTGGGTATCGGGCAGGGGCGGCCACTGGCGGCTGTGGGCACATACTTGGCGTGGTCCCCGGGTGGTGCCACGGTTTTAGCCGCGCAGGTGTGGGGAGCGCGGTAAGCTGGCGGAGCAGTACCTCTGGGGCAGCGCTCAGAGCCGTGCCCATACCCCTGTGCTCCGAGTGTGGCCCCCTGCCGTCCCCTCCCAGTGTGGCCGTGCCCGAGTGCCCGACGGAGGAGTGTAGGTGAAGTGGTGGCAGCTGTGTTGCGTGTCGGTGGTGGGTAGTGTGTGTGTCCATGTGTCCTACAGAGACCCCGCCACAGTCTGGTGCGGTAGTGGAGTAGTAGTAGTAGTGCAGCACTGCAGAAGAAGGAAGTGTGTGTGAGTGTGTGTCCGGCCGAGCTGAGGAGGTATGATGCGTGATCGAGATGCCATGTCTACCAGCAACAGCGCCGCCTCCTCCTCTGCTGGGGGAGGCGCCGTCGTGGATGCTACCGTAGTAGGAGAGGACCCAGTACCTGCGTCAGGAAGCAAAGGAGATGGGAGGAAGGGCCGCTCCAAAAACAGAGGCCATGAGAAGCCCAAGAAGAAGAGGTTCCTCAGCGCCTCCTCCAGGTCCCTCTCCGCCATTCCCAACCGCATCCAGCTGTCCATGCTTAACTCCGGCCTCATCACTATCAGTAAGTGCTCTCTTATCTCCTCCTATAGTACTCTATTATCTCCTATACTACTGTCAAAAAGCTCTATTTACTGTCAACAAAGTTCTATTAGAGAAACCAGATGAACAACGATGTCATAGAAAAATCCGACTGTGAGAAAGATTTAGGAGTAATGATAAGTAGGAATCTTAAGCCAAGTAAACAATGTGTATTTGCTCGTAACAAGGCTAATAAAGTACTTGGGTTCATACAAAGGAGTGTTAGTTACAAGACGAGCGAGGTCATCCTAAAACTGTACCTTGCGCTTGTGAGACCTCACTTGGATTATGCATTAGGAACCTTGAGTACAGAGACAAGCTAAAGCTTCTTAATTTGCACTCCCTCGAGAGACGTAGAGCGAGGGGCGACATGATCGAGGTGTATAAATGGAAGTCAGGGCTAAAGAAAGTGACATTACAAAGGTACTCAAACTATCCAACCAGGAGCGAACTCGTAACAATGGTTTTAAATTAGACAAATTTAGATTTAGGCCCGAAATAGGTGAACATTGGTTTGGAAATAGAGTAGTGGACGAGTGGAACAAGTTACCAAATATCATCATTAACTCGAATACGCTGGATAGCTTCAAACATAGGTTGGATGGATATATGAGCAATAGGGGTTGAGTGTAAATGGGACTGCCCAGTATGGGTCAATAGGCCCGCTGTAGTTTCCCCCATTCTTATGTTCTTATCTCCTATAGTACTGTCAACAAGGCATATTATCCCCTGTATAACAAGGGATACAACACACTCACATGAACAACACACTCACACATCACACCCACACAACACACTCACACAACACACTCACATGAACAACACACTCACACATCACACCCACACAACACACTCACACAACACACTCACATGAACAACACACTCACACATCACACAACACACTCACACCTCACACAACACCTCACTCACACTAGACATTTCGTGTTTTGTATTATTTTCTGTTATCTTCACTTACCATCACACCATCACACTTTTTCCTTAAGCGTCGTCTAAAAGTGTATCACATCGCCGCTAAAAGAGGGGTGGGGTATGAGGTAGTGAAAGTGTGAGGTGGTGAGGTGTAGTGAGAGGGTCTGGGGTGTGAGGGGTAGTGAAAGAAGTGAGGTGAGTTGTGTGAGGATGTGTTACCTTTAATTAACTGTTGAGGTGTTGATGCAGGTGAACTCATTACATTAACTCACATGAATGTCAGATGTCTTATATTAGTAGAAAGACAATTGATGTATGTATGTGTCCAGTGTATAGTACACACACACACACACACACACACACACACACACACACACACACACACACACACACACACACAAGCAGGAATGATTTAGGTATGTCAATAATGAGTCACAATAGAGGAACACACACACACACACACACACACACACACACACACACACACACACACACACAGGTACTAAATAGGTGGACACAGCGTCAGGGGGTGTTGGTCGAGAATGTTCTCCCAGGCGACACCGAATGTTGGTCATGTCGGGGTACCATATGCCTGTGTGTGTGTGTGTGTGTGTGTGTGTGTGTGTGTGTGTGTGTGTGTGTAGTGTGGGGGGGGTTGTTTGTATGTATGTATGTATGTATGATAACACTGAGCCAGATTATATTACCAACAACAAGAGGACAGAATTCAATCAAGGAAGCTCAAAACTGATGGTCTATATCCTTTCTTTCCCAGGATGAACCAGGTGTTGTATCTTCCTGTGTATTATTACTACTTGATTATTATATTGTACTGGGGAAAAACAGCTTTATTGTTAGATTTGAATGATGGAGTGTGTTTGTGTGTGTGTGTGTGTGTGTGTGTGTGTGTGTGTGTGTGTAGGAGGGGTTTGTATGTGTATGTATGTATGTCAGATTAATACTTACATGAATAGTATACACCAATAAGAGTCTTCTAACCTACCAAACCGTAGACGTATTTCAGACCATTTAAGCGATAATTGAACCTTTAGGAACACCTGAGCTTAATTAGGATAATCTGACCGTGACCAGGTAAAGGAGCAGTAGTCATTATCTAAGCCCTGTGGAGTGTGGTAGGTGGAGTGTGGTGGTGGGGTGTGGTAGGTGGAGTGTGGTAGGTGGGTGTGGTGGGTGGTAGGTGGGGTGTGGTGGGTGGGGTGTGGTGGGTGGGGTGTGGTGGGTGGGGTGTGGTGGGTGGGGTGTGGTGGGTGGGGTGTGGTGGGTGGGTGTGGTAGGTGGGGTGTGGTAGGTGGGGTGTGGTAGGTGGGGTGTGGTGTGGGGTGTGGTAGGTGGGGTGTGGTAGGTGGGGTGTGGTGGTGGAGTGTGGTGGGTGGGTGGTGGGTGGGTGTGGTGGGTGGGGTGTGGTAGGTGGGGTGTGGTGGAGGTGTGGTGGGTGGGGTGTGGTAGTGGGGTGTGGTGGGTGGGTGTGGTATGTGGGGTGTGGTGGGTGGGGTGTGGTAGGTGGGGTGTGGTATGTGGGGTGTGGTGGGTGGGGTGTGGTAGGTGGGTGTGGTGGGTGGGTGTGGTGGGTGGGTGTGGTGGGTGTGGTGGGTGGGGTGTGGTGGGTGGGTGTGGTAGGTGGGGTGTGTGGGTGGGGTGTGGTATGTGGGGTGTGGTATGGGGGTGTGGTAGGTGGGTGTGGTGGGTGGGTGTGGTAGGTGGGTGGTGGGTGGTGGTGGGTGGGGTGTGGTGGGTGGGTGTGGTGGGGTGTGTGGTGGTGGGTGTGGGGTGGGGTGTGGTGGGTGGGGTGTGGTGGGTGGGTGTGGTGGGTGGGGTGTGGTGTGGGTGTGGTGGGTGGGGTGTGGGTGGGATGTGGTGGGTGGGTGTGGTGGGTGGGGTGTGGGGTGGGGTGTGGTGGGTGGGATGTGGTGGGTGTGGTGGGTGGAGTGTGGTAGGTGGGGTGTGGTGGGTGGGATGTGGTAGGTGGGGTGTGGTAGGTGGGGTGTGGTTGGAGGTGGGGTGTGGGTGGGTGTGGTGGTGGGGTGTGGTAGGTGGGGTGTGTAGGTGGGTGTGGTAGGTGTGGGTGTGGTAGGTGGGGTGTGGTGGGTGGGATGTGGTGGGTGTGGTAGGTGGAGTGTGGTGGGTGGGGTGTGGTAGGTGGGATGTGGTGGGTGGGGTGTGGTGGAGTGTGGTAGGTGGGTGTGGTGGGTGGGATGTGGTGGGTGTGGTGGGTGTGTGGGGTGGGGTGGTGGGTGGAGGGTGTGGTTGAGTGCCTTGGCGGTGTGGTGGGACTAGTTTGCACTAGCCAAGACACTCCTAGAAGGTGTGGCAGTATTTACCGTGTTCCATAAGACCCTGTTGTGTTACACTGGGTGGTGGACACGGTGTTGGTGGTAGACACGGTGTTGTTGGTGGTGGTGGACACGGTGTTGGTGGTGGTGTTGGACACGGTGTTGGTGGTGGACACGTTGGTGGTGGTGGTGGACACGTTGGTGGTGGTGGACGTTGGTGGTGTGGTGGACACGGTGTTGGTGGTGGTGGTGGACACGGTGTTGTTGGTGGTGGTGGACACGGTGTTGTTGGTGGTGGTGGACAGGTATGGGTGGTGGACACGGTATAGGTGGTGGACACGGTGTTGTAACGAAGCACAGTAACATCATAACATCAACGGCTGTTTCATAATTATCAACATCGTCTTGACACTTACTTAAACAACTTTCACATCAAAACAAAACAAGTTATCGTAGGATGATGTAAAGAGTGTGTTGTTGTGTTCTGTGTGAGTGCGTGAGAGAAGGAGGGTGTGAGGTGTGTGGTGTGTGTGTGTGACAATGTGAGGGAGGAAGGGCGTATGGTACTGAGTGTGTAAGTGCATAAGTAAGTGCGTAAGTGAGTGAGTCAGTAGGCCACAAGACGACACACCCACAAACCTACTTTTCAAACGCCATCGTAAACCTGCCCAGCCATCACTAAACCAGACCTTGACCTACACACTCCCCTCCGAGTACTCATAAACGACTCACGGTTTTTTCCTTCGTATTTTTTCCCTTCCTCAATCTCACACTAGGGCAGGAGGGTAAAGAGGAGAGTAGGAAGAATGTGGGGGTGAGGGGGAATGGGGAGGGAGGCTGTGGGGGATGGGGGAGGGCGTGACAGTAGGCGAGGGAGGGATGCCAGTACCCAAATAGTACTCACTAGTATAGACCTACGATGAAGTCAGCCTTTGTAGGTCAAGGCTTAAAATGTCGCGTGTGTGTAATCGTTTTTGTCTCTTTAACTGGCATGAACATGGTGTTGGGGGCAGGGGAGGTTGACAGGCCAGCTAGTGGAGGGAAGGAAGGAGGAGGAGGAGGAAAAGATGAATTATTTGCATTAGGAAGATGTTAAAGGAGGAGGAGAGTAGAAGAAGAGGATGAGGAAGAGGTGTAAGAGGAAAGGATTATAAGTTGAAGAAGAGGTGAGTGTAAGGAGGGGGATAATGAGGTGGGAGAGAAGAGGAGAGAGAGAGAGAGAGAGAGAGAGAGATACATGGAAGGGAGGGGAGGAAGAGGCTTGTGATGTGTGGATGATAATGAATCGTGTTATAAGTGTGTGTGTGTGTGTGTGTGTGTGTGTGTGTGTGTGTTGTGTGTGTTTTATGAGGTGCAGGAATTTGTGATGATAAGAAGATTGGCTTCAAAGGGGTCGACGCTCAGAGCTCCGGGGGGGGCACTGGAGGGAGGGCGACCTCATTGTTGAGTACAAGGAACTGAAATAAAAGGTTTTGTATGGGGCATGTGTGTGTGTGTGGGGGGTTTGCATCTTGTGTGGGGTTTACATGTGCGTGTGTGTGTGTGTGTGTGGGGGGCACATGTGTGTGTGTGTGTGGGGGGGTTTGCATCTGTGTGTGTGGGGTTTACATGTGCGTGTGTGTGTGTGTGTGGGGGCATATGTGTGTGTGTGGGGGGTTTGCATCTGTGTTTTTGGTGTTTACACTAAAAGCAGTCCTAGACTTTGTTATATTTCACACACAGCCTGTTCATCGGGCTATGGCGCCGTGAACCTCCAAATAGGACTACCCGTGCCTCTTAGGTGATCAGAGTAACGTGTTTAGTTTTTAAAGTTGGTTTGAGACGGACGGTGAGGGGGTGAGAGGAGGGAGGGGCGGTGAGGGGGGGGTGGTAGAGGAAGGGGAATGGATTGTGAAGGGGGGGTAGCCTCAGCCTCTCCGACGTATTTATCATCCAACCTGGTCACTCACTTCACCACTCCCTGGCTTCAATTCATCCCGATGGATGTTTGAAAGTGATCGATGGGGCACAAGATTGGAATGGTGTTTTAATTTTTATATTTTACCTTATTTTATTTATTTATTTATTTATTTATTTATTATTTATTTCTGTTTATTTATTTATATATCTCTCTTTCTTTTTCTTTCTTTTGTACAGACCTTTTCTATTTCTGGTACAGGTGTGTAGGTTAGGTTAGGTTAGGTTAGGTTAGGTTATTTGTCTTGTTGAGCCTTTGTAAATGTGTTGCCTGCTAAGGGAAGGTAGGGGGGAGAGGTGGTGGGAGGAGGAAGAGGTAGGGGGGGGGAGAAGAGGCAGGGAAGAGAGGGTACATTCTCCCTCTGAGCCTATCACCGCCAGCACTCATACCACCCATTTAGCGAGTATCTCTCCTGGACCACCTGTTAATGATCACCTGTTACCTGTATTCCTCTTGGGGTACACCTGTCCCTTTCCTCCTTCCTTCCCCCCCTCCTTCCTTCCATCCCTATCTCCTCCTTCTTCCTTGTTCCTTCTCCACCTCCCAAGTCCCTCCCTCACCCACCACCTCCTCCAACAGGTAACTCAGAGGAGGGGAATACCCGAGGAAGCTCTTCAGGTATTTCCCACTACACACCTGCCTGGCTCCACCTGTCATAGAGGCAGCCATTACCTAATTTTTTCTTTTACGTGCCACTTCCTCCACCTGTAAATGTACTTCACGTCGCCTGTAAATGACCCCATCTCCACCTGTAAATGACTCCACCGTCGCTTGTAAATAACTCCATGGTCACCTGTAAATGGCTCTAGTGTCACCTGTAAATAATTCCGCCTCCAACTGTAAATGACTTCGCAAACAGCTGATCATCACAACACAAACAGCTGATCACAATATAAAATCATACAAGGAAGTTATACAATATACATTAAACACCATAAATTATACAACACAGATATACAATCCACAAGATATGAGTTATACAGTATAGTGTATACGGTGTAAATAATATATCATACAAACGATACATCTACAGGTAGTATTGTAGACACCCCACATACTCCCTCTATTCCCATTCCCGACCATTCCCATTCCCGACCCCCACCCTTGGAACCCTCAATCCATCATTCCCATTCCCACTCACCACCCCACCAAACAGGAACTCCACGAGCGGAACACACTTATAGTTGGATAGTACTGCCAGGAAGTACCAAAGAAAGTACTGTTATCAAGACGAGAGATGCACGGAGAGGCTGGGAAGTACTGTACACGGAGAGACTTTGAAGAGAAGGAAGAGAGAGAGAGAGATAATGAAGGAGAAGGAGGAAGAGAGGTAGATAAAGAGGGAAGAGGTAGTGAGAAAGAGAGATAAAAAAGGAAGAGGAAGGGAAGGGAATAAAGAGGAAGGAGGAAGAGATGAGAATAAAGAAGAAAGAGAGAATTTAGAGGGTCGAGGATTACTGTACTGGTAAATAATGTGAAGCGATGATGATGTGTTTAAATGGCGCGGTAAATGATGGAGGGAGAGAGAGAGAGAGACATAAGATGCTTCTCGTTCATTAGACATCAAGACTCTTGCCGAAATACAGCCATATGACTTACCAAGACTTAACCAAGACATAGCCACCGGGACTTTAGCCATAATACTCCTGGTTCTAGGTGAGACGGGTGAAGATATGGGTCGTATAGAGCAGCAGCGGCAGTACTTGGGTCATCCTCTCAGCTCCCGCGTTGTGATGAGTCGCAGCGAAGTTCCTCTCAGTGTAGTAATGTGCGGAGATGTGAGACAACTACACCATAGTGCCGGTGTAGAGGGAGGAAGGGGAGAGGAGAGGGGAGAAGGAAGGAGGGTGGAGAGGGGGGAGGGAGGTGGTAGGGGAGAGGGAGGTAGGTAAGTCCCTCACCTCATAACACGTGCCAGGGTTATGACGAAATGCCAGGATGGTGACGTCACACAGGTGTAATGGTCGATTAATTAGTGTTTTTTGTGACGTAGTACAAGTAGTGTTAGTTATCCGACGACTACTGCATGTGTGGCCTTGATTATCCGGTGTTACTGTTAAATGGTCATTAGTGGTAACAATGGTTTACCTACAGTACAGGTGTGGGAGGGTGTGTACTGATCATAACAGGTACACAACAGGTATTAAACACACAAGACTAAACCTCTGATAGTTTTTAGAGATCCTGGGTCAAAGGTCATTGTTTAAGGTCAATTTATCACCCGAAGCAAAATTGAATCATTATAGAGACATGACTTTGTGTAGACTAGCCTAACGTAAGCCACCTTGATCGGATGAAGCTTCGCGTCTGACAGCAGCAATAAGGGTCTGAACTATACCTGTCTTAGTTAAGTCGACAGCTGCAAGAGAGAGAGAAGAGAAGAGAGAGCACTCTCTTCCCTCCTCCTCCCGTCCATTAATTCAAATGGGGGGGAGAAATAGGGAAATGCCTTTAGCGTGAACATGATCCTCCTTTCTCCTCCCCTTCTTTCCTCCTTCCCTAACTCCCCTTTCTCCTCTGATTTCTCTTCATCCTCCTCCTATTTTTCATCTTCTTGGAACTCCTCTTCCTCCTCTTCCTTTTCCTTATTCTCCTCCTTCTAATCTTCTTCCTCTTCCGCTAACTCTTCATCGTCCTCCTCCTCCTCTCTTCTCCCCATCGCCAGGTATGTGTGTGTCTTAGGGCTGCCAGCACATGCTTCTCAACGACACTTTTAGCCCTGTGCCTCTCACCACGAGAGGGGGGGTATAGGGTTAGTAGGGTAGGTTAGGTTAGGTTAGGTTAGGTTAGGTTAGGGTAGGGTAGGGTAGGTTAGGTTAGGTTAGGTTAGGTTAGGTTAGGTTATGGTAGGTTAGGTTAGGTTAGGTTAAGCTTACTAAGGACAGTTTAGATTAGGATAGGATAGTTTAGTTAAGTTAGGTTAGGTTAGGGTAGGTTAGGTTAGGTTAGGTTTTGTGTGGTAGTCAGCTTCCTCACCCCCTCCCCCCCCCCTCGCTCTCAACATTGTGGAACCCGGATATACTTCATACACAAGACCAACACGAGGCGTCTCACACTGGCTAATGACGATACATAATGATCATATCGTGTTTACATCCGGGTCCCGATATTGATAAAGTTCTCTTGTTTATAACCCGGTTTTAATTAACGCACTTGACGCCCCAAACAAAATGAAATTAATACTTTTTGTTTATCGCCAGCCCCCCCCTCCCCCCCAAATATTGACCATTATTATGTAACAGAAAATTACAGTGGTTCGAGTCTTGTATTTTGATGTACAGTCACTCCAAATAACTACCTGTACTCGGGGTGATCGATGAGTTTCAGAATGAACACTGTGACTCCTGTTGTCTCGGTAGGGTTGTCAAAATCCTTCGTTCGTTGGGTCATATTGTTTTTTTGGGTGACTTTAATGAACAAAAATACGTCGTTTGAAAATTCATAGTGTAAAATAAGTCTTATACATTATTAATTAATATGTTTGTGATTCTTGAGGTATATAAGTCTTATTAATTACTTCAAGGTACAGGTGTATAAGTCTTATTAAGAACTTAAGCTACAGGTGTAAATCTTATTAAGAACTTTTAAAACAATAATACTTGAAGGGCCAGGTGTAGTATGGCGGTAATTACATAACACACACACACACACACACCTGAGCTACGAATTCCTCACTTGCCAAACTCACTGCCAAACCATCCCCTTTTGCTCATAATTTCTCGCTAATGTTGGCGTGTAAGATGACTATTTATAGCACTAGTTCACTACACCGGAAGTCACTGGGATGTCTCAGTGTGGGAGGAGGGGGGTGAGGGTAGGCAGGTGGGGTGGATTGTTCGTCTGAGGAAATTTTTAGTATTTCCTTCCTCCTCCTCCTCCTCCTCCTCCTCCTCCTATACTTTCTTCATATTTTCTTTAGATCTTTATAGTTAGTGTGTGTGTGTGTGTGTGTGTGTGTGTGTGTGTGTGTGTGTGTGTGTGTGTGTGTGTGTGTGTGTGGTTATAGGTGGTTCGGCGACACCAGTGCAATGGTCAGCATGCTCGCCTCGCAAGCGAAGCGGACGGGTTCGATCCTCAGGCCGGGTGGAAAACTATAAGGCAAGTTTCTTTACGCCATTTGCCTCTGTCACCCAGCAGTAATTGGAACCTGGATGTTAATCGGTTGCGGATCGTGTTCTAAGGGTAATGGTTAGCCAGTGCAGATTATTAATGAGTCTTCTTGGACTATTCCTTGAAACTGGGTCATGCAACTCGTTAACTCAGAATTAGTAGTTGTGTTGGCGACAGCTTCTACACCTTAAACAAATTCACGCCTAGGTGGCCCTAGGGCCGACCATCCTCGTTACACGAGAGGCAACCATTATTATTATATGTAGTAGTAGTAGTGGTGGTGTGAGAGAGAGAGAGAGAGAGAGAGTCGACCTACACGTCACTCACCCTTACCGAGGCAGTTAGTCTAAGCAAATAATTTTTCACATGCCATTCCTATACCTCCTCTAGTCTCCCTCTCCCTCCTGTTCTCCCTCTCCTGCTCCCTCTCCTCCCTCTCCTGCTCCCTCTCCCTTCACCCCTCCCTCCCTCCCGTCAAGTGGCCTTGAACTCTATGGATCACCCCTCTCCTCCCCCTAGTCTCCCCCCCCCTAGTCTCCCCTCTCCCCCTACTCTCCCTGCCCCCTCACTCTCCCCTCGTTCTCCACATTCCAATGAGGGGAGGAGGTGTGAGGGCGCCTTAAAGTAGAAGCTGAGGGGAGGGGGAGGTAGAGTAAAAGGGGAGAGGGGAGGGGAGAGAGGGGAGGGGAGAGAGGGGAGGGGTTACCAGTAAGTAGAAACTTATGACGAAAAAATCCGTAGCAGATGTTTGTGAAGGTCAGGTCGGCCATAACTTACTACCGTCACTCAACACGGGAAAAAAATATTACACTATAAATTACCGAGTTTCAACGATCACGTGAAGATTAGGCACCCCATCTTCTTTACACCTTAACATTAATAGCCCTGAATATAACCTAACCTAGCCTAACCTAACCTAACCTAACCATGATATTTATGGTACTGGTTTTATTTATTTATTAATTTATTTATATATTTATTTATTTTGTTATTATTATTATTATTATTATTATTATTATTATTATTATTAGATCTTTGCACAACACTGTTGACATTTATATATGACGAACGTGTGGAGGAAGAGAAAGAGGAGGAGAAAAGGGGAATATAGAATGAGAAAAAGAGGGAGAGCTGGGTTTGAAGAGAAGGGGATGGAAGAAGACGAAGAAGAGAGGGAAAGACAGGCGAAGAGAGAGAACATAAGAAGAACATAAGAAAATAAGGAGTCTGCAATAGGCCGGTTGGCCTGTGCATGGCAGCTCCTGTCGAGAGCTACTACCACTCTCTATCATCCATGAATCTATCTAGTCTTCTTTTAAAACTTTCCAGCGTTCCAGCACTTACTACAAAGTTGCTAAGCTTGTTCCACTCATCTACCCCCCTATTTGTGAACCAGTTCCTTCCTATCTCCCTCCTAAACCTAAACTTATCCAACTTAAATCCGTTGCTCCGAGTCCTATCCTGCTCGGATATTATAAGAACGTTATATATATCGCCTTTATTGATTCCTTTCACCCACTTAAATACTTCTGTCATATTTCCCCGCACTCTTCGTCTTTCTAGGGGATGCAAGTTTAGTTTCTTTAATCTGTCTTGATATGGAAGGTTTCTAAGTCCCGGAATCATTTTCGTCATTCTTTGCAGCACCGACGGTAGTGAATTGATATCCATTCTATAATGAGGGTACCAGAACTGAACAGCATAATCGAGGTGCGGCCTGACTAGCGCAAGATATAGTTTACAATAAGACCTCTGCACTCTTATTACTTACACTCTTCTAGATATAAAACCCAATACTCTGTTTGCCTTATTTCGAACATTAACGCACTGTTTTCTAGGCCGTAGGTCCGTGCTTACAAGTACCCCTAGGTCTCTTTCACAAGTCGACTTCTCTAGGTTGATGTTGTTAAGGCTGTATACATTGACAGTATTTGTTCTTCCAATATTAAGTACGCTGAGCTTGTTGGTGTTGAATTTCATTTGCCATTTTTCTAACCACTCCTGCAGTTTATTTAAATCCTCCTGTAGTGCATTTGTAATCTTCCCTGAATTAATCTGCCGCCCTTTTTTGGTGTCATCCGCAAACTTGCTTATGTCACTGCTGATCCCAGTATCTAGATCGTTTATGTAGATTATGAACAAGAGTGGGCCCAGTACTGACCCCTGGGGAACCCCACTGGTTACACGGCCCCACTCAGATTTAACACCATTTACGCTGACCCTCTGTGTTCTATCGGTGAGCCATGAGGGGTAGGAAGGAGAAGAGAGGAGAAGAAGAAGAAGAAGAAGAAGAAGAAGAAGAAGAATGGGGGAGAGAGGGGGAAGTGAAGCGGAATGCGGAGGGAGGGGGGGTGAAGTCATTAATTACCTGTGTGTTCTAGTGACATGACACCTGTATACGTGACAAGTGAGGGGACACCTGTCATGGCGGTCCCCTCGGACGCCCCCTGACGTCACTAGGTCATCCGTGTTACCTGACGATGTTATATATTACTGGTGACGTCATAGGCCTTAACTCTTCTCGAATACCTGAGTGACGTCATAAGTATCAACTCTCCCCCGAATACCTGAGTGACGTCATAGAATAAATGTTGATAAAGAAAGAATGAAAGAAGAAGAAGAAGAAGAAGAACCATTGTAAACCAGATCTCAGAGTACTCGCGTGGGCTTAGTACTTGGCTGGCTGACTGGCTGACTGGCTGGCTGACTGGCTGACTGGCTGGCTGACTGGCTGACTGGCTGACCGGTCCTAACCTACACCATCACTACCTCTCTACCTCTAACCTCACCCATTAACCGGACTCTGCCGCTACCACACGCCCGTTATACCGGACACTGAGAGCGTTATTATGGTGGTGCCGGTTCTCAGATAGTCCCCCTCCTCCTCCTCCTCCTCCTCCTCCTCCCCTCCTCCTCCCTCCTCCTTCTCCTCGTCCTCCCCTCCTCCTCCTCGTCCTCCTCCCACTTGTCCGGAAAATTTACCTTTTTTTCGGATTTTTTAGAATATTTTTTATTTACTTTTTTTTCAAAGGGGAGAAGACACTGTTTTGTATTGTTTGTTTTTATGTCACTTTCAGGTTCAGTGCCGTCAGGGGTGTTATTTATGGCCTGTCTGTCTCTATACTGTACTATTGTTGTCTGTCTGTCTGTCTATCGGTGTACTGTGCTATTGCTTACTGTCTGTCTGTCCACCTGTCTATTTTCCGTATTATTGTTGTGGTCTCTCTGTCTGTTTGTCCGTCGGGTGGGGAGGAGGAGGTGGGGGAGATAGGGGGGGTGATGGGGAGTGGGAGTAGGTGGTAGTGAGGGAGAGAGTGAGGGAGAGAGGGGATAAAGGGTGGGAGAGGAGAGAGGGACGGTGAGGGAGGTAGAGGAGAAGGAGTTAAACACTGGGGGTGGGGGAAGAAGGGAGGGGGAGAAGTGGGGGGAGAGTGATGCAGAGAAGGGAAGGGGAGAGACACTGAGGGGTAGGGAGTAGGGGGGGGTAGTGGCTGGGGGGGAGGGGGTAAGACAAGCCCAGGCGACATAATAATATAGATCCTCGTCAAGACAGTTTTAGGTCAGGCGTTCTCTCCCCGTCGTTCACTTGAGGCTGGCGTTCTACCTGACACGTTCCTCAAGGCGTTCACTCTCCTTTGTTGTTTTTGTAGGGCGTTTATTACTCGTTCTCCTCATATCTCCCCACATTCATTTACCTTTTAATGTAGATAAAGAAGGATGAAAGAAGATCAGAGGTGAGGGGGGAGTTAATAGTTAATAGTTCAGAAATTGAAGAAATTCCGGAAGGGGCGGGCTGATCACCTTGCTACGGGTTAACTAAGCTAAAAATGTGTAAGGGTTGTGTCCTGGGGTGGTTATTGTGGGTGGTTTTCTTAGAGCTGGTTTCTGGTTGGCTGGTCGCTCAGTCGGTACAGGCACTAGACCGCTTACCTACCGGCTCGACCCTATCCCATATATGGGTGTTTTGAGGGCCATATTTCATATTCCGCCGACCCAACTGGCGGATGCTGGTCTAGGGAGGTTGTCTATTGCCTGGCCGTTTGGATATGATAATTATGCCAACAGAGGAAAAAATAATGGTTTAAGTTGGTGTTGATTAATTTCGTTTCATCAATTATGAATGTGATTATCGATCTTCCATCCATTTTCGAACGCTCCACTTGTTTATGTTTTGGCTTGGCTTGGCGGCCATGTTAGCCTCCTTATGTAGCCAAGCTTATACTAAAGAACAAAGTCTACTACGGTGTTTATTCCTCATATTTGTTTACATACAATAACAAACAATAAGGATACGGAGCAGAGGTATGTGAGATTACGACAAGGCAAAAGTATGACGACATCTTTTGATCTATTTGAGAAACGATTGCGTCAGAACGGTTAGACAACATTATACACTGTCAAGGAGCCATTGGGTAGGACGTTTATAAAGAGAGAGAGAGAGAGAGAGAGAGAGAGAGAGATTAATAGTTGGAAAATTGAAGAAGTTTTGGATAAAGTATAGGAAGAGGCTGACTGACTCTACATAGTGCACAGTGTCATCTCCCTGCGTCTAGCATCACGTTACCATGGGATAAGAATTACATTACTTGAGGAATATTAAGACAACTTCCTGTTCCTCTTGTTGTTATAACTTGTTCTCTCTCTTCTTGGTTGAGTTCCTGCTGGAGGGTTGTTGTTGTGTTGTGATGATCGTCTTGTTATTGTTAAAGTTCACAGGGTTGTAACTTCGTCGTCTCCAGCCAACTAGCTTGTCTACTAGCCATACAGTCAACTAGCTAGCCTGTCAGTTAACCACACAACCAACCAGCTAGCCTGCCAACTAGTCAGCCAAGCTATTTTGTCAGTTAATCTAACAAGCACTCAGCTCTGTCAGGCCTCTGAGCGACCACCACTACCACCATTACCACCTCTACAACCACTACCACCATCACTCCCTTACCACCACCGCCCCTGACCACCACTACCACCATTACCACCTCTACAACCACTACCACCATCACTCCCTTACCACCACCGCCCCTGACCACCACTACCACCATTACCACCTCTACAACCACTACCACCATCACTCCCTTACCACCACCGCCCCTGACCACCATTACCACCTCTACAACCACTACCACCATCACTCCCTTACCACCACCGCCCCTGACCACCACTACCACCATTACCACCTCTACAACCACTACCACCATCACTCCCTTACCACCACCGCCCCTGACCACCACTACCACCATTACCACCTCTACAACCACTACCACCATCACTCCCTTACCACCACCGCCCCTGACCGCCACTAAACCTCCTACTTCTACCCTCTGATCACCCCCATCACCTCTCTGTCCACTACTAACCCCCTACCACCACCTCCTATCACCACCCATGACCGTAGTGAAGATGCTTGTGCCTGATTCACTGTTAAGACTTTTAAGCTTTAAATAACCACTTCAGACATACCACCTCCCGCCTCCACTTTATTGTGACGGATCCCCAATGTGGCAGCCGCGATGACGTCATGGTGCCTATCCTCCAATAGTCCCTCGAGACATAACCTTTGTTGATGACGTCATGGTGTCCCTCCTCCAATAGTTCCTCGAGATCTGCCACTTGTTGATGACGTCATGGTGTCCCTCCTCCAATAGTCCCTCGAGATCTGCCACTTGTTGATGACGTCATGGTGTCCCTTCCTCAAAATCAGATGCCGTGTGTGTGTGTGTGTGTGTGTGTGTGTGTGTGTGTGTGTGTGTGTGTGTGTGTGTGTGTGTGTGTGTGTGTGAGGCCCCGCAAGACGATAAATCTGCCCACATAATATAGAGGACACGAGAGACTCACCTGTCTTGTCTTATGAGGTGTGTGATGACGTGTCCGGCAGCAGGTAGTGGCCAGGTAGTTGACTTATGTGGCCAATTAGTTATGTGTGGCCAGTGAGTTATGTGTGTGTGGCCAGTTAGTTGAGTTATCTATGTGGCCAGTTAGTTAAATTATCAGTGTGGCCAAGATAACCACAATGGCCATCATCACTACAAGTCTTTAAGTGAACCTTGATGACGTTACGGGTATAAAAATAGCATTATTATTTTTACCTTTGCTTTCGAGGACAAAATTCCGAGTTTATAATACATTCGGGGTACATATTTAACATCTCTTGCCCCCTCCCTGCCCCCCCCCACTTACCCCCTCCTTGCCCTACCTGCCCCCACCCCCCTCCTTGCCCCCACCTGCCCCCCACCCCCCTTGCCTTCCTGCCCCCACCTCCTCCTGCCCCCACCTCCTAAATAAATTCCCCTTAAATTTCTGGTGACACAAAGTGAGAGGTCGACCTCGTGATGAGTGAGAACTGAGACTCGAGGGAGAGAAAGGGAGAGACGGAGGGAGGGAGAGAAGGGAAGGGAGAGAAGGGAGGGAGGGAAGGGAGAGAAGAGAGATTATGAGCTGGAAATATTTTTATCATGGAGTTTGGGTAGAATGATCCTTATGGCGATGGTATATAAGGTATGGGGATGGTCCAAGAGTGTATAGGTTTATGTTGCCCCGAGGATTGGTGGAGTATAATTGCCCTATAAGGTCTTCCTCATTACCTCCTTCTCTTCCTCCTTCTCTACCTCCTTCTCTTCAACCTCTTCCACCTCCCCTTCTACCTCCTCCTCCTCCTTTCCTTCTCTCAATTTCTGGTTGACGCCGTAAGTTGCCATATAAAATGCTTTTTTGTAGGTTAGGTTAGGTTAGTATCAGTAAAGGCGTCAACAGAAAGGACACACACACACACACACACACACACACACACACACACACACACACACTGCTCCCACGTAAGACTTTATAGCGGTCACTAAAACAACAATATTCTAAGTCAACTCAATTTTTTTTCTTAAAAGCTTAACGTTCACACACACACACACACGTTGTTTATATTGTGGTCACGTTAACACAGAGGCTCAGAGGCGTCAGGAGGTGGTGTTGGCAGTGGTGGGGTCTCTCTCTCACGCCTACACCTCTCTCTCTCTCTCTCTCACTTACATTATCTATCTCTCTCTCTCTCTCTCTCTCACTTACATTATCTATCTTTCTCTCTCTCTCTTTCTCTCACTCCTCCTCCCATCATCTCTCTCTCTCTCTCTCTCTCTGTATCTCTCTCTCTCTCTCTCTCCGCCTACACCTCTCTCTCTCTCTCTCTCTTACATTATCTCTCTCTCTCTCTCTCTCTCTCTCTCTCTCTCGGGTGGAGGAAGTGTTGACAGGAACCTAACCTAACCAAACCACTTCGACTCCTTATATATTCCTGATGCTCTGGCCACTATAGACAAGAGACGGGCGAATGTTCGTCTGGCGTAGGTGCAAAGCTGTGGGGTGCATTGTTTATAAAGTGTCACTATATATTTACATTGTTTGTGCACCTTCACGTACACTGTCTGTCTCTCTGTGTCTGTCTGTGTCTGTCTGTCTAGGTAAGCTCCACCTTTTGACAGCATCATGTAGACAGAAAGTGACGTAATATATACTTGTCTTTAGAAATTCTGCCATGTATTCTCTTGCTCTCATGTCCTCCTCTCTCCCGTGTCTGCTCTCCCACGCACTCCACCTACCTACATACCTCACCACCCCCCCTCTCTCTCCCCCCCCCTCTACTTTATCCTCCTCGACTCGTGAGAAACTATGCGCATCAGAAACTCGATTAGACTGTTGTGAAAATGGATTCTCTCTCTCTCTCACTTTCTCTCACTCACTTTCTCTCAATCTCTTTCTCACGTTGTCTCTTTTTCTCTGTTTCTATCTGTTTGTGCCCTATCTCTATCTGTCTCTGTCTGTCTGTCCCCTCTCACTCTCTCTCTCTTTGTGTCTCTCTTTTTCTCACTATCTTATTCTCTCTCTTTTTCTCTCTCTTGTTTATCATTATTTTTCATTTATTAGTAGAGTTTGTATTATAATTCTTATGGGCATAATTATTTTTGAAAGAATTACCCACAAGAAAGCGACTCTGTATGCACCTTAATGTAAACAGATGTTCGAACACTCTTGACCCTGGCTTTAACTTCATATAATTAAATAAATGTTCGTGTTAATTATATAATAAATTAATTCTCCATCATAGATTATTTTATATATAATTATCTTACGAATTTGTTTAAAGTAGAGATGAATTTTTGATGTAAGAAGAAGAGTAATTAGAGATTGTAATTAACCTGGACATCGGACAGGTATCGGACAGGTGGTATTTGGATTGAGGGAATATTTCGGTGACGTCACGTAGGTAAACGTTCTATAGTTGAAGAATGATTGAAGTAGCCCAACATTCTGAGGGTGAGGGGCGAGGGGGGAGGTGAGGGGAGACAAGGAATGTGATGAGGGGAAACGAGGGAATAAATGGGGGGGTGAAGGGGAGGAAAGGGGAGGAGGGGAGACTAAGGGAGGTCTGGTGCTGTTTTCGCAGGGTGAGGCAGACACGTCACAATTTATTTTAGGTATAAGGTGTCGAGCCTCGGTGTTGTGATGTAACTGGGGAGAGGGGTGGGTATGTGATTATAGGAGGAGGGGGTGGTAGGTTGTTGGAGGGGGATGGGAGTGTTGGGGAGTTAAGGAGGGGTGGGGAGTAGAGGAGGGGTGGGGAGTAGAGGAGGGAAGAGAGGGGGGAGGGGAGTTGAGAAGATCGAGGTTACAAAAGATGATATTTATTACTTAAGGAGAATAAGGTCAGGTTCTTTGTGTGTGTGTGTGTGTGTGTGTGTGTGTGTGTGTCGTGCCACCAGCCGTCTATCGCTCCCAACAATAGACCCAGACCAGGTGCAATAAACCAGTTAACCTCACCTGTCCCCCTGACCTATCAACCTAACCTAACCAAGCTTAAATCACCACTGTATTTCTACCTTACCTGGGGGGCCTAATAAAAAAAATCCTTAATAAAAGTTAGTTATATTTTTTTTATCCCTGGGGAGTTAATTACTATTTTTTTTAATAAACTCAGTGTGGTGTTGTGGAGGTTGGTGTTAATGTTACCTGGTGTTAATATGTTACCTGGTGTTAATTAATGTTACCTGGTGTTAATTAATGTTACCTGGTGTTAATGTTACCTGGTGTTAATTAATGTTACCTGGTGTTAATTAATGTTACCTGGTGTTAATGTTACCTGGTGTTAATTAATGTTACATGGTGTTAATTAATGTTACCTGATGGTGTTAATGTTACCTGATGTTAATTAATGTTACCTGGTGTTAATTAATGTTACCTGGTGTTATGTTACCTGGTGTTAATTAATGTTACCTGGTGTTAATTAATGTTACCTGGTGTTAATTAATGTTACCTAATGTTAATTAATGTTACCTGGTGTTAATTAATATTACCTGTTAATTAATGTTACCTGGTGTTAATGTTACCTGGTGTTAATTAATGTTACCTGGTGTTAATTAATGTTACCTGATGTTGATTAATGTTACCTGGTGTTTTTTAATGCTACCTGGTGTTAATGTTACCTGGTGTTAATTAACGTTATCTGGTGTTAATTAATGTTACCTGGTGTTAATTAACGTTATCTGGTGTTAATTAATGTTACCTGGTGTTAATTAATGTTACCTGGTGTTAATTAATGTTACCTGGTGTTAATATGTTACCTGGTGTTAATTAAGAATTTTTTTTAATATGTCATTGATTCAAGGTTAACATAACGCTTACACACACACACAGAGGCTGGGGATGACTCACCTGGGGTCACTGTCCTTAGCGGCCGGAAGTGAGGAAGGTGAGGCAGGCAGCCCCTGACTCGGGTAATCTCTGTCTGCTCCAGGTGTTGCCTCGTCTGTTTCACCTGTCTACCTGTGTGTCTGTCTCTTTGTCTTGATCTGTCTGTCTGTCTATCTTCTACTACTACTGACTTTAACAACAATGATAACAATGATGATGATGATGATGATGATGATGATGATGATAATAAGCCAGACAGGTAGTGTAAGACAGGTTAATTCATTACCATTTTATTACCTGTTGACGTCTGCCTTCTCTTGTCTTCCTTCCTTTCCCAAACTGCCTCCCCCTCCCAGATCTCTTTCTTTCTTCCCCCAAGTTGTCTCCTCCAGCTGTCTCCCCCCGTTTCATCCCCCCTCACAGTGAGAGAGAGGCAGGGAAGATGTTTATGCTGACAGGTGACAACATTTACCCGGAGATGAATGACACTGGAATGTTTTTACTGTCCTTCATTCTCTCTCTCTCTCTCTCTCTCTCTCTCTCTCTCTCTCTCTCTCTCTCTCTCTCTCTCTCTCTCGCACCCCCCCACATTCCTCCACCCCCCTACAGCCAGGCGGTGTTTATAGGTCTGGCCTAAACTGGTTGGCCTGCCTCTAAACACTGCCTGTTCCTCCTCCTCTTCATACCGTATCTGTACTTCCTTCTTTCTCTTCTACCTTCTCCTTCTTCCTTCTCCTGCCTCTCTTCCTCCCTCCTTTCTACCCTCCTCATGCCCTCCTTCTCCACCTTCCCTCCTCCCTCTTCGCGTATATGACCTTCCTCTTGATTGGCTGTGGGTATTTTTTGTCCATCGTGATTGGTTGGGCACATTTTGTCCTCTTTCCTAATTGGTTGTACAGTCATACATTTTCCTCATTAATTCTAAGCATTTTGTCTGTTGTATCTATCTCATCTACCATTGGCTGAGAAAAATCAAGCCCCTCCCCCTTCCTCCCAACCCTCGTCGCTAATTGGGTGTATGCGTCGAAAAGCTCGTTCCCTTATTGGCTGGCTGGCTGGACTGGACCCGGTAACTGGTATGCCTGAAGAGGAAGACTTGATTAAAACCGGGCAATGATTTGACCTGGGTTAGTGGTAGTGATGATGAGAGAGAGACACAGAACAATCAACTGACCTTTAACTACCTGTAGGGCAAGAATACCACACCAATTACAGGTCATTACAGGTCATTCATCTAGAAACGTGATTAGCAGTAATGAAACCACACGCTGATTGGCTGTTCAGTATCAAGGGGCTGTTAATCTGGTGATAATAATCTTTTATATAACTCATCAGACGATAATACAAGTGGAAGTTTATTTTAGTGTGGACATAAATTGGTGTTGTGTTTTGTGTGTGTTTACAGTAGGGATGTAATGGGGTGTAATGGGGGTAAAAGGGTGTAACTGTATGTAATAGGGTGTGTAATTGGGTGTAATGGGGTGTATTTTGATGTATTGGGGTGTGTAATGGGGTGTGTAATTGGGTGTAATGGTAGTGTAATGAAACTGTAAAGGGGGCGTAATTACCGCTCTAATATTAACTGTATGTAATAGGATACGAATTAACATAACCTCTGCTATTAAACGCTATATTTTTTGGTATAAGTAATATAATACGGCTAATATATCACGTGGTATTGTTGCTATTATTTAAGGCAGTTATATTTGCTATTTTATTTAAGGGGGCGGAGCGAATCTTCAAGTGATCTGACTTAATAAATAAATATGATGATAAATGCGAATAGGAATAATGAGAGACGTCGATAATGAGGAAGAATAAGGAGAGGGGGAGATAATAGGGCCACAGCAAGGGAGAAAGAGAGAGAAGAAGGAAGGAGGAGATAGAGAGATAATTGGAGAGAAAGGAAAATGATAGATATTATGTTTAACAGATGATTAGAGAGAGAGAGAGAGAGAGAGAAGACAGCGATAAAGGAAAGAGGATTGAGGTGGGGAGAAATAAAGAGAGAGAGAAAAGAGATAGGCAGAAACGAGACAGAGAGACAGACAGGAGTTGAACCTGCACTAAGACACATCTACCTGTTGAGCACCTGTTGGCAGCAGCTGTCAGGCGGCTCCCCTTTAATTTATGAGCACAAAGTTCACTTGCATTAGTGTCATCTAGGTACACCCAGCCCTCCACACTACACCCAGAGTACACCCAGCCCTCCACTACACCCACCCTCCACACTACCCAGCGTACACCAGCCTCCACCCAGCGTACAGCCCTCCATTACACCAAGTACACCCAGCCCACCACACCCAAGTACACCAGCCCTCCACACTACACCCAAGTGCACCCAGCCCTCCACACACCCAGAGTACACCCAGCCCTCCACACTACAGCCCTCCACTACACCAGCGTACACCCAGCCCTCCACACACTACACCCAGGTACACCAGCCCTCCACTGCCCAGGTGCCAGTCCACACTACACCCAGGTACAGCCCTCCACACACTACACCCAGGATGACCCTCCACACACACCCAGGTCACACCCAGCCCTCCCACTACACCAGCGTGCACCCAGCCCTCCACACTACACCAGAGTACACCCAGCCTCACTACACCCAGCCCTCCCCTACACCCAGAGTCCCAGCCCTCATTACACCCAGCGTACACCCAGCCCTCCACACAACCCAGCTCCCCCACACCCACCGGCCTCCACTACACCAGCGTGCACCCAGCCCCTCCACACTACACAGAGTACACCAGCCTCCACACACCCAGGTACACCCAGCCTCCACACTACACCCAGAGTACACCCAGCCCTCACACTACACCCAGAGTACACCCAGCCCTCCACACTACCCAGAGTACCCAGCCCTCCACACTACACCCAGCGTGCACCCAGCCCTCCACACTACACCAGAGTGCACCCAGCCCTCACACTACACCCAGCGTACACCCAGCCTCCACACACACCCAGGTACACCAGCCATCACCACACCAGGTACATGACCCTCCACTACACCCAGAGTACACCCAGCCCTCCACACTACACCCAGAGTGCACCCAGCCCTCCACACTACACCCAGGTACACCAGCCCTCCACACTACACCCAGAGTGCACGCCTCACCTACACCCAGGTACACCCAGCCCTCCACTACACCCAGGTACACCCAGCCTCCACACACACCTACGTACACCCAGCCTCCACTACACCCAGACCAGCTCACCCGCACCTCCACTACACCCAGCGTACCCAGCCCCCTCCACTACACCCAGCGTGCACCCAGCCCTCCTACACCCAGCATGCACCCAACCCTCACCACACCCAGCCCTCCACTACACCCAGGTACACCCAGCCCTCCACACTACACCAGCTACACCCAGCCCTCCCTACACAGCGTGCACCAGCCCTCCACACTACACCCAGAGTACACCCAGCCCTCCACACTACACCCAGAGTACACCCAGCCCTCCACACTACACCAGCGTACCGACCCTCCACACCACCCAGCCCCTCCACACACACACCCAGGTACACCCAGCCTCCACACTACACCCAGCCCTCCACACTACACCCAGAGTACCCAGCCTCCACACTACCAGCACCCCAGCCCTCCACACTACACCCAGCGTACACCCAGCCCTCCACTACACCCAGTACCCAGCCTCCACACTACACCCAGAGCACACCCAGCCCTCCACATACCAGGACACCCAGCCCTCCACCTACACCCAGCGTACCCAGCCTCACACTACACCCAGAGTACCAGCCCTCCACACTACCCAGAGTACACCAGCCCTCACTACACCAGGTACACCCAGCCCTCCACTACACCCAGGTACAACCCTCCACACCCATACCACTCACCTACACCCAAAGCCCAGCCCTCCACACTACACCAGGTACACCCAGCCCTCCACACTACCCAGAGTACACCCAGCCCTCCACTACACCCAGGTGCACCAGCCTCCACACTACACCAGAGTACACCAGCCCTCCACACTACCCAGCCCTCCCACACACTACACCCAGGTACACAGCCCTCCACACTACACCAATCCACCCACACCCAGGTACACCCAGCCCTTCACACTACACCCAGCCCTCCACACTACACCCAGAGTACAGCCCTCACACTACACCCAGCCCTCCACACCAGACACCAGCCCTCACACTACACGCAGCCCTCACACACACACCTCTCTACAGATGTTAACTCGACCATTTGTTATTTTCAATATATATATATATATTTTTTTATGTTTACAGTTATTTACAAACGTCTGTAATATCTAGTGTTTGTTTGTTTTGTTTTTTGTGACTTGTGTTTTTGTTTGTATTCTCTTGTTTTACTCTTTTTGTTTATTGTTTGTTATTCTATATAGGTGATAATGTATTGTTTACTGAGCCGTTGAGGGTAATGAGTGATCTCTCTCTCTCTCTCAACACCTCAGGAGAAATTATTATTAATACAAACTCACACAAGACTTGATACATTCTCTAGGATGTTGGAACTATGGGAGGCAACTGTATACTAATCTGACAGCCAAGACGTCCACACACACACACACCACCACACCACACCACCACACACACACACACACACACACACACACACACACACACACACACACACACACACACACACACACACACACACACACACACACACACAGGATGAGTCACAAGGAAGCTACTCTCGTCCAAACACATAAATAACTCGGTAAGGAGATGGTACGACTGAAGAGAATACACCACTTATGTACCTTGTGGGAGGACCTGTGTACCTCGGGTCAGGGTACAGGTGATACATACTAACCTGACCTGACCTGACCACACCTGACCTGACCTGACCTGACCTAACCTAACTACAGCATACTACTTAGACTGGCCCTCATCACAAGAC